>NC_059201.1:64019908-64042408 GCF_020615455.1 Coregonus clupeaformis | reverse complement strand
CCAGACTGTGGTTCCCCCTGTGGGGACAGGCTAACCTGACACCAGACTTTGGTTCCCCCTGTGGGGACAGGCTAACCTGACACCAGACCGTGGTTCCCCCTGTGGGGACAGGCTAACCTGACACCAGACCGTGGTTCCCTCTGTGGGAACAGGCTAACCTGACACCAGACCGTGGTTCCCCCTGTGGGGACAGGCTAACCTGACACCAGACCGTGGTTCCCTCTGTGGGAACAGGCTAACCTGACACCAGACCGTGGTTCCCCCTGTGGGGACAGGCTAACCTGACACCAGACCGTGGTTCCCCCTGTGGGGACAGGCTAACCTGACACCAGACCGTGGTTCCCCCTGTGGGGACAGGCTAACCTGACACCAGACCGTGGTTCCCCCTGTGGGGACAGGCTAACCTGACACCAGACCGTGGTTCCCCCTGTGGGGACAGGCTAACCTGACACCAGACTGTGGTTCCCCCTGTGGGAACAGGCTAACCTGACACCAGACTGTGGTTCCCCCTGTGGGGACAGGCTAACCTGACACCAGACCGTGGTTCCCTCTGTGGGGACAGGCTAACCTGACACCAGACCGTGGTTCCCCCTGTGGGGACAGGCTAACCTGACACCAGACCGTGGTTCCCCCTGTGGGGACAGGCTAACCTGACACCAGACCGTGGTTCCCCCTGTGGGGACAGGCTAACCTGACACCAGACCGTGGTTCCCCCTGTGGGGACAGTCTAACCTGACACCAGACTGTGGTTCCCCCTGTGGGGACAGGCTAACCTGACACCAGACTTTGGTTCTCCTTTTTTTTTTGCTTGTGTTTTGACCCCGATATTGTAATTCAGTGCATTTTCATTAATTCCACCCAGTCAGGATATGGTGAGAAGAGAGGAAGTCTACGAAGGTGTATTCCCCGTTGTAATCACATGGCGTGACTTTTATGTGTCCAGAATGGAAATATCTACCTACAATTATTTGAATGAAACCTAACATACATTCAATACTGTTATGTCTGCTATCTCTCCTTTCATTCGTCGATAGTGCCCCAGCAGCTTCCCGCTTCCTGTCATTCGGAGGATGTGATTAATCAACTCACCCGTCGTAGAGGTTGCAAGACGGCACACAGGAACGTCCTCGGCTGAAGTAGCGACAGGAGAGGCACTGGTCAGGCCCTGGACCCCAGCAACCATCTTCAGAACACAGCCGGTCACACACCATCCTCTGTTGGGCTGTGGAGTACACACACATATGGACCTGAGTACACACACAGATTGACCTGAGTACACACACATATGGACCTGAGTACACACACATATGGACCTGAGTACACACACATATGGACCTGAGTACACACACATATGGACCTGAGTACACACACATATGGACCTGAGTACACACACATATGGACCTGAGTACACACACACATATGGACCTGAGTACACACACATATATGGACCTGAGCACACACACACATATGGACCTGAGCACACACACACATATGGACCTGAGTACACACACACACAGATGGACCTGAGTACACACACACATATGGACCTGAGTACACACACAGATGGACCTGAGTACACACACATATGGACCTGAGTACACACACATATGGACCTGAGTACACACACATATGGACCTGAGTACACACACACATATGGACCTGAGTACACACACATATATGGACCTGAGCACACACACACACATATGGACCTGAGCACACACACACATATGGACCTGAGTACACACACACACAGATGGACCTGAGTACACACACATATGAACACACACACATATGGACCTGAGTACACACACATATGAACACACACACAGATGGATCTGAGTACACACACATATGAACACACACACATATGGACCTGAGTACACACACATATGAACACACACACAGATGGATCTGAGTACACACACACATATGAACACACACACAGATGGATCTGAGTACACACACACATATGAACACACACACATATGGACCTGAGTACACACACATATGAACACACACACAGATGGATCTGAGTACACACACACATATGAACACACACACAGATGGATCTGAGTACACACACACATATGAACACACACACAGATGGATCTGAGTACACACACACATATGAACACACACACATATGGATCTGAGTACACACACATATGAACACACACACATATGGATCTGAGTACACACACACATATGAACACACACACAGATGGATCTGAGTACACACACATATGAACACACACACATATGGACCTGAGTACACACACATATGAACACACACACAGATGGATCTGAGTACACACACACATATGAACACACACACAGATGGATCTGAGTACACACACACATATGAACACACACACATATGGACCTGAGTACACACACATATGAACACACACACAGATGGATCTGAGTACACACACACATATGAACACACACACAGATGGATCTGAGTACACACACACATATGAACACACACACAGATGGATCTGAGTACACACACACATATGAACACACACACAGATGGATCTGAGTACACACACACATATGAACACACACACAGATGGATCTGAGTACACACACACATATGAACACACACACATATGGATCTGAG
This sequence comes from Coregonus clupeaformis, assembly GCF_020615455.1. Taxonomy (NCBI): domain Eukaryota; kingdom Metazoa; phylum Chordata; class Actinopteri; order Salmoniformes; family Salmonidae; genus Coregonus; species Coregonus clupeaformis. The sequence goes on along the minus strand of NC_059201.1, from coordinate 64,039,782 downwards.
TACACACACATATGAACACACACACAGATGGATCTGAGTACACACACACATATGAACACACACACAGATGGATCTGAGTACACACACATATGAACACACACACAGATGGATCTGAGTACACACACACATATGAACACACACACAGATGGATCTGAGTACACACACACATATGAACACACACACAGATGGATCTGAGTACACACACACACATATGAACACACACACATATGGATCTGAGTACACACACATATGAACACACACACATATGGATCTGAGTACACACACATATGAACACACACACAGATGGATCTGAGTACACACACACATATGAACACACACACAGATGGATCTGAGTACACACACACATATGAACACACACACAGATGGATCTGAGTACACACACACATATGAACACACACACATATGGATCTGAGTACACACACATATGAACACACACACAGATGGATCTGAGTACACACACACATATGAACACACACACACAGATGGATCTGAGTACACACACATATGAACACACACACAGATGGATCTGAGTACACACACACATATGAACACACACACAGATGGATCTGAGTACACACACACATATGAACACACACACAGATGGATCTGAGTACACACACACATATGAACACACACACAGATGGATCTGAGTACACACACACATATGAACACACACACAGATGGATCTGAGTACACACACACATATGAACACACACACAGATGGATCTGAGTACACACACACATATGAACACACACACAGATGGATCTGAGTACACACACACACGTGCAAACAAATGCACAAACACGCACACACACACTCACATACAAACACACCCAGCAGAGACACAGCAATATTAAGTAGAACATTACAAAGTTGTTAATGACAGTCCAATAAGGTGAGAACATGGATGTTATATTTGCAATATCTGCTAATGCATGATGAAAGTAGCCTAAAGGGCCAGGGGTATGACAAAGGGGTGTGTGTGCTGTGTGTTGTGTTGTGTGTGTGTGTGTGTGTGTGTGTGTGTGTGTGTGTGTGTGTGTGTGTGTGTGTGTGTGTGTGTGTGTGTGTGTGTGTGTGTGTGTGTGTGTGTGTGTGTGTGTGTGTGTGTGTGTGTGTGTGTGTGTGTGTTCACCAGTATTCCCCATACCTCTACCCTTCTTTCAGCCCAGGCCTGTTACAATATTGTAAAAGACGGTTTTAAACTGTATCAATCAACGGCCACTTCATCTGACTACACTCCCCACTGACCTCCACAAGCCCACCCGCTTTCCTAATTGACTGCCCCAGTGAGTGACACATCCCTGGGGTGAGCAGTCTGCCTGTCCCCCTGTACCCATCCACTTCCACAGCTCTCCCTCCCCCATCTGGGCTGGTCGATGGCTGGATGAAAGACTAATGAAGAGGCCTCCTAACGGGGTTATTGATCCCACGGCACACCGCAACACTCATTAACACGCTAATGACATCAACCACTGCTTGGCAGGGGGGGAGTGGAGACTCCACAACACGTCTTCCTCTCTCTTCTTCTTCTTCTGCCTCGGTTGCTAAATCTCTCTCTCTCTTTCTCTTTCTCTCTCCCTCTCACTCTCCCTCACGTCTCTCTTCCTCATGTCTTCGTCCCTCTCTCCCTCTCTCTCTCTCTCTCTCTCTCTCTCTCTCTCTCTCTCTCTCTCTCTCTCTCTCTCTCTCTCTCTCTCTCTCTCTCTCTCTCTCTCTCTCTCTCTCTCTCTCTCTCTCTCTATCTCTTCTGTCTTGTATCAGTGTGACATGTGTGTTGTTCCCTCCCAGCCCCATCTCAAAGGACAAATGTGTTTATCTGAGGATGCTGAGGTGTCAAACTGCTATTGTCCAGCCCTAGTTTCCAAGCTCTCCATAGACCAAGCATGGAGCCATCTGGAAACTAGCCATTTGGAGCCCTGATGGAGCCATAATGTGCTGGAACCACACAAAGCAAATCTCTCATAGGATCAAACTCTCTATGTGAGGTGGGAGTAATACAATCCCCTGACATAAATGCATTGAGTCCCTCTACAGAAAATCACATGTCATTTTCTCCTACACCTCACAACTCAGTAAGTTCTTTCCCAATAAGCACTTTGTTCAGCAGAGAGCTGAATCAGGGGTTTTGTGTCTATAGGGAGCGGAAACTTGGAACTTGTGTTGAAACTTGTGACTGTGTGGACCTAGTGCATGTGTGCATACCTGAATATGTCTGTTCCTGCATCTCTGTGTGTGTGTATGCAACCAACAACAGGTGGGCATGTGTGTGTGTGTGTGCATACTAACGCATGTGCGACCAAGTGTGTGTCACTCACTGCACTCGCTGGAGGCGCGGTTGTTGCGGATGAGGACCTTCTGGTTGCTGGTGCGGAACAGGCTGGTCCAGTTGACGGTGTTGTAGAAGCACAGTCGGCTGTTGTTGGTGATGTACACGTTGCCCGCACTGATCTCATCCAGAGACTGGAACTGGAGAGAGGAGATCCAACGCTGCTTCAGGATCAGCAGGGAGATCCCACTGAGAGAGAGAGAGAGAGAGAGAGAGAGAGAGAGAGAGAGAGAGAGAGAGAGAGAGAGAGAGAGAGAGAGAGAGAGAGAGAGAGAGAGAGAGAGTAAGCTCTTTGTTTAACCATTCATGTAGTTAAAGAAAATATATATAGAGCATAGATGGATCAGTGTCAATAGAAGAAATATAATCATTAGAAGAGAGAACGAAGTAGAGATAAGGGGGGGTAGAGAGAGAGAGAGAGAGAGAGAGAGAGAGAGAGAGAGAGAGAGAGAGAGAGAGAGAGAGAAAAGAGAGAAAAGAGAGAGAGAGAGAGAGCGAGAGAGAGAGAGAGAGCGAGAGAGAGAAAAGAGAGAGAGAGGGAGAGAGAGAGAGAACGAGAGAGAGAAAAGAGAGAGAGAGAGAGAGAGAGAGAAAAGAGAGAGAGAGAGAGAAAAGAGAGAGAGAGAGAGAGAGAGAGAGAGAGAGAGAGAGAGAGAGAGAGAAGAATCAGAAGAAGATGATGAAAGCTGAGAGTCAACATGGAATGAAAGGAAAATGAAGGAGCGATTAGGCGGAGGAGAGAGTTCAGCATTCAGCTCTAGACAGTTGACTCTATCACATCTGATTGTGCTGAGTTTGACAGTCCTCCTCCATGTACAGAGTGTACTACCAACTAATACATCATTTAGAAAACAAGACACTGCAACTCCTTTCACTCCTTTGACTCTGTGCCTCCCCTTGGATCTTGCTGCGATCAGCTAATGCAAAACAGTTATCAAAACAACATATTAATCAAAGGGTTGCTAGGAGCATCAAAGGGCCCTTTTGGAGCCCGGGTGTTATGGGGCCCTTAGAAGAACATAACCCGGCTGATCATTAGTGCAGAAAACTTTACAACACAGAGAGAGAACAACCAGAAGGAGTGAGGAGAGAGAGAGAGAGAAGGAGAGAGAGAGAGAGAGAGAGAGAGAGAGAGAGAGAGAGAGAGAGAGAGAGAGAGAGAGAGAGAGAGAGAGAGAGAAAGAGAGAGAAGGAAGGAAGGAGAGCAGAGGGATAAGGAATAGGAACAGAGAGGAGGAGGAGGAGGAGGAGACAAGGGTCAACACTAAACAGTTCAGTTTTTCCCTGTGTGTGTGGAACGTGCATGTGAGTATGCATATACTACACTGTCTGACTGTTTTAAACCCCTATATTGGTGTATATCAGGGGTAGGCAACTAGATTCAGCCCCGAACATAATTATAATCATTTATACACTGCAAACTGACCACAACTTAGCCCAAAAAGAGGTTGTATTTGAAAATAACAATCATTTCATACCTTGATTATATTGAGACACCATCACATATGTCTCTTTTTTAATTTGTGGGAATACTTGGGAACAGATTTCCTAAATACATTTTTTTTTTTTATACCTGGTGATTTTACAGTCTTTTTGACGCAAAACTAAAATCATAAAATCATAATAATAAAATGTACTATATGGTAATTAATGAGTTGATTTCTGACTGTTACCTGTACAGTGATCTCCCACCGATGGTTGCCAGATTGGAGAAGACACTGAGGTCTGTCATGTTCTCTGGCCAGGACTGGATATTGAGGAAACCTTGAGGAGAAATGGCAACCCAATGAGAACATCACACACATACTGACGTACAAAGACAACCACACACTCATTATAAAAACTCATTAAGTTCAATGTCTTTATGTGCTTTTGATGCCGCCTGAATGAAGATCACAAAAAGAATGGCTTGACTGTCTAGTACAGATGGAGGATCTTAATTTGATCACTCGTTTGTTGCTGAGAATTGTCCTGCACAGCAGGAAATGCAAACTTGTAATTTCCATTTTTAAATGTCAGACTTGATTTGCCCTAACAAAAAATATATCAACCCCTACAAAAAATGTCCATTCATTATAATCCACATAATAATTCACATTTCCTGTTGCTGCAAGATTATTTTCCTGCTGTAGCAAACTTGCTCAAATTAAGATCTTACATGTGTAGAACTTTGAAAGGTTTATCAGTGATGAGAAAACACTGAATCTGAATGGTAGCATAACAACTCTGTCTTTATTACACCACAGAGAAGAACTGAATGTTCTCCTATTTGATGAAGGAGCTATTTAGAGGGGGAAGTTACACTTTCATTGCTTTTATGTGCTTCTTACAAGGATCCCATTTCTTTAAAGGAAATGTATCGGATAAAGACAATATCCAACTGATTAGCTGAATGAGCTTAACATCACTGGGCATAATACGACTGTTGCATGTGCCTTAATGATAGATAATATCAAATGCGTTAGGGTTTGTGTGTTTGTGTGTGTGTATTTGTGTGTGCGCGAGCATGTCTGTATGTGCGTGCATGTACAGTGGGGAAAAAAAGTATTTAGTCAGCCACCAATTGTGCATGTTCTCCCACTTAAAAAGATGAGAGAGGCCTGTAATTTTCATCATAGGTACATGTCAACTATGACAGACAAATTGAGAAAAAAAATTCCAGAACATCACATTGTAGGATTTTTAATGAATTTATTTGCAAATTATGGTGGAAAATAAGTATTTGGTCACCTACAAACAAGCAAGATTTCTGGCTCTCACAGACCTGTAACTTCTTCTTTAAGAGGCTCCTCTGTCCTCCACTCGTTACCTGTATTAATGGCACCTGTTTGAACTTGTTATCAGTATAAAAGACACCTGTCCACAACCTCAAACAGTCACACTGCAAACTCCACTATGGCCAAGACCAAAGAGCTGTCAAAGGACACCAGAAACAAAATTGTAGACCTGCACCAGGCTGGGAAGACTGAATCTGCAATAGGTAAGCAGCTTGGTTTGAAGAAATCAACTGTGGGAGCAATTATTAGGAAATGGAAGACATACAAGACCACTGATAATCTCCCTCGATCTGGGGCTCCACGCAAGATCTCACCCCCGTGGGGTCAAAATGATCACAAGAACGGTGAGCAAAAATCCCAGAACCACACGGGGGGACCTAGTGAATGACCTGCAGAGAGCTGGGACCAAAGTAACAAAGCCTACCATCAGTAACACACTACGCCGCCAGGGAATCAAATCCTGCAGTGCCAGACGTGTCCCCCTGCTTAAGCCAGTACATGTCCAGGCCTGTCTGAAGTTTGCTAGAGTGCATTTGGATGATCCAGAAGAGGATTGGGAGAATGTCATATGGTCAGATGAAACCAAAATATAACTTTTTGGTAAAAACTCAACTCGTCGTGTTTGGAGGACAAAGAATGCTGAGTTGCATCCAAAGAACACCATACCTACTGTGAAGCATGGGGGTGGAAACATCATGCTTTGGGGCTGTTTTTCTGCAAAGGGACCAGGACGACTGATCCGTGTAAAGGAAAGAATGAATGGGGCCATGTATCGTGAGATTTTGAGTGAAAACCTCCTTCCATCAGCAAGGGCATTGAAGATGAAACGTGGCTGGGTCTTTCAGCATGACAATGATCCCAAACACACCGCCCGGGCAACGAAGGAGTGGCTTCGTAAGAAGCATTTCAAGGTCCTGGAGTGGCCTAGCCAGTCTCCAGATCTCAACCCCATAGAAAATATTTGGAGGGAGTTGAAAGTCCGTGTTGCCCAGCGACAGCCCCAAAACATCACTGCTCTAGAGGAGATCTGCATGGAGGAATGGGCCAAAATACCAGCAACAGTGTGTGAAAACCTTGTGAAGACTTACAGAAAACGTTTGACATGTGTCATTGCCAACAAAGGGTATATAACAAAGTATTGAGAAACTTTTGTTATTGACCAAATACTTATTTTCCACCATAATTTGCAAATAAATTCATAAAAAATCCTACAATGTGATTTTCTGGATTTTTTTTCCTCATTTTGTCTGTCATAGTTGACGTGTACCTATGATGAAAATTACAGGCCTCTCTCATCTTTTTAAGTGGGAGAACTTGCACAATTGGTGGCTGACTAAATACTTTTTTTCCCCACTGTATGTGCCCATTAAAGAGGATAGCATAGGCCCTGCCTTGGAGAGAGATTGGTCATTGCTCTTTATTATTGCCCTGGTTTTCATTATGAAATGAAGTTTCACTCCATTAGCTATTTGCCTCAACCGCGAGTTACAGGGTTTAATATGACAAAAGGTTTTACAGATGAAGTACAGCTCATCCCTTTTATACAAGTCCTAATGGGCATTATCAGATGAATACATACACACACACACACACACACACACACACACACACACACACACACACACACACACACTCAGCCCAACTCCAGATACAATAACAGAGTCTATACATTCCTTCTCTTGCTCTCTCACTCTCTTGGGTATAAATGTTTCCTCCAATGTCTCCCAGCAGCTGAGTGTGTGTGTGTGTGTGCATGCGTGTGTGTCTCACCTGTGATCTCTCTCACTGTGCGGAACACGTTGAGCCGCTCTGGGTCCAAGGCCCCTATACCATGGTACATGTCCCTATGGCCCATCAGAGAGAACAGAAGAGAGAACAGAAGAGAGAGAGAGAGAGAGAGAGAGAGAGAGAGAGAGAGAGAGAGAGAGAGAGAGAGAGAGAGAGAGAGAGAGAGAGAGAGAGAGAGAGAGAGAGAGAGAGAGAGAGAGAGAGAGAGAATTAAATTGAATTGAAATGAGAAAGAGAGCGAGAGAGAGAGAGAGATTGAATTTAATTGAGAGAGAGAGAGAGAGAGAGAGAGAAAGAGAGAGAGAGAGACTCTCTGCGTCCCACTTTCTATATGTGTCTGCATGTGCATAACATGCCAAGGAACCTTTGACCTGACCTTTGACCTGACCTATTCCACCTTTAGTCTGTGTGAATGAGAGATCGTCCTGTAGTGTCGTGTTGGCTGAAGCGAGGGTGGCTGCAACGCAGTCGGGGAGGGGTGGGGAGGGGTGGTGTTGGGGGAGGAGGAGGAGGGGGGAGTCGGTGGATGCTGATTTGTGACTACCTGTGCAGTAAGCTTACTGCACTGTTGTTGAACACTTACAATGGACACTAACACTACCAGCTGGAGTAAGGTAAAGTAACACTTACAATGGACACTAACACTACCAGCTGGAGTAAGGTAAAGTAACACTTACAATGGACACTAAGACTACCAGCTGGAGTAAGGTAAAGTAACACTTACAATGGACACTAAGACTACCAGCTGGAGTAAGGTAAAGTAACACTTACAATGGACACTAAGACTACCAGCTGGAGTAAGGTAAAGTAACACTTACAATGGACACTAACACTACCAGCTGGAGTAAGGTAAAGTAACACTTACAATGGACACTAAGACTATCAGCTGGAGTAAAGTAAAGTAACACTTACAATGGACACTAACACTACCAACTGGAGTAAGGTAAAGTAACACTTACAATGGACACTAACACTACCAGCTGGAATAAGGTAAAGTAACACTTACAATGGACACTAACACTACCAGCTGGAGTAAGGTAAAGTTGTCCCTAGACACTGATCTCAAATCAAATCAAATCAAACTTTATTGGTCACGTGCACAGGATACAGGTTTAAACGGTGCAGTGAAATGCTAACTCTGCTCAACAATGCAGTACAATATCAATATTAATATCCGGTTTGTGATCCTAAGATCCATTCTTTGTTTGGTTGTGTTGGTTAGGGTAAGGGTTTGGTTGTGTTGGTTAGGGTAAGGGTAACGGTTTGGTTGTGTTGGTAAGGTAAGGGTTTGGTTGTATTGGTTAGGGTAAGGGTTAGGTTGTGTTGCTTAGGGTAAGGGTTGGTTGTGTTGGTTAGGGTAAGGGTTTGGTTGTGTTGGTTAGGGTAAGGGTTTGGTTGTGTTGGTTAGGGTAAGGGTAAGGGTTTGGTTGTGTTGGTTAGGGTAAGGGTAACGGTTTGGTTGTGTTGGTAAGGTAAGGGTTTGGTTGTATTGGTTAGGGTAAGGGTTAGGTTGTGTTGGTTAGGGTAAGGGTTTGGTTGTGTTGGTTAGGGTAAGGGTAAGGGTTTGGTTGTGTTGGTTAGGGTAAGGGTAAGGGTTTGGTTGTGTTGGTTAGGGTAAGGGTAAGGGTTTGGTTGTGTTGGTTAGGGTAAGGGTTTGGTTGTATTGGTAAGGTAAGGGTTTGGTTGTATTGGTTAGGGTAAGGGTTTGGTTGTGTTGGTTAGGGTAAGGGTTTGGTTGTGTAGGTTAGGTTAGGGCAGTGCTTCTCAATTATTTTCTGTTACGCCCCCCCTAGGAAGAAGTAAACATTTTGCGCCCCCCAACTCTCCGCCGCGACTGTAAATAGTATAATTTGTCTATAAATTTGTTATATGTACACCTCTGCATAACATTGTATCCTTATTAACATTAAAGAAAATAAAAAAGAAAGAAATATAGATCAACTTACAACAAAGAATAACTTTATTAACATTGTAACAGAAAATACTTAAAGTGCATCAATTTTCCTGAAATTTAAAAAATATGCAACCCTTATTTAAACTGTAAACATTTTTTGACCATTTGATACTGAAAAATAAAATGAAATATAATCAATAAATAATAATAAATTCAAATTGATCAGCAACATTAACTCAGGAGCACAATATATGAAACACTTTGACCTATAAAACAAAAATGAATAAAACAATTTGTGCTGATTCCTCGTCTCCCACCATAGTCACAGTGAAGCCAAGCGCTACATACGCTTCGTCATATTTCCTCGTCTTAGCTTTCGGGAGACTTTGTCTCATTATCTCCGTCTCTCTCCGCCTTTCTTTTCATCCCTGTTAAATATTTTTCCATGGTGTCTCTTAAGGGTTTGTTATCTGCACTTCATATCTCCTGCTCTGTGCTGTGTGCTCTTGTTCGGTGCAAAAAAAAACTACTCCCTGCGTCAAAAAATAGCATGTTCCCCGGGGTCACACGCGCCCCCCCTGGCATCGCTCCGAGCCCCCCCAGGGGGGCGCGCCCCACTATTTGAGAAGGACTGGGTTAGGGTAAGGGTTTGGTTGTGCTGGTTAGGGTAAGGGTTTGGTTGTGTAGGTTAGGTTAGGGTAAAGGTTTGGTTGTGCTGGTTAGGGTAAAAGGCCATTCATGGAGGCTCTGTACGGAGGGTTTGATGCAATTGCGGAGCCTCCGGAGCCTTGTGGAGGCCAAATCCAGCTACGTTCCGCATCGCCGTGCGCCTCCCAAATGTTGTAATAATGTGGAGGGCCCCGTATAGCTCCGCATTGACATGATTGGGGGCGGGAGGTCCTGTATAAAGGCAAACTCACTTCCTTGACAACTTCCTTCACAACAGCTCTGCGCTGCTCGGCGAAGCGCAAGAAGTATGAATGCTCTGACTTCTGCGGAGGCCGCATCGCAGTTAAAGCTGCACGGCAACTGCAGATGACGGATTGACCATGCAGAGCCTTTAAGGGCTCATGGCTCTACCGTAAAACACGCTGTCTCAGGCATCTTGTTACAAGTGTGAGGAACACAAAGACTGAATACATGGTAGTGTGTGATATAATTTAGCAATAAAGCCAGAGGAGGTGTGTATATTGGCCAATATGCCACGGCTGTCAGCCAATCAGCATTCAGGGCTCGAACCACCCAGTTTATAATTAAGCAATAAAGCCAGAGGAGGTGTGTATATTGGCCAATATACCATGGCTAAGGGCTGTACTTATGTACAACGCGAAGCAGAGTAGCTGGATACAGCCCTTAGACGTGGTATATTGGCCATATACCACACCCCCTCAGGCCTGATTGTTTAATTATATACTGGTTACCAAGGTAATTAGAGCAGTAAACAAGTATTTATGCATCATACCAGTGGTATATTGTCTGATATACACACGGCTGTAATGGTGTTTCAGCCAATCAGCATCCAGGACCCAAACTACCAGGTTTATAATAAACAGTACATACCCTTTGATGCCGGTGATGAGGAAGATGAGGTTGCCGTTGATCTTGGTGCAGTTGACAAACATCTCTATGTTGCTGGCATCCACCGTCTGGGCTGTCTGCAGGCTGCCAGTCCCTATGCCATCACACACTGGAACACACACACACACACACACACACACACACACACACACACACACACACACACACACACACAGTATTAACATTTCTGCAACATTCCTCTGTCCAAGTCACAAGCTCCTTACAGTTCCAAAGGTTTACAAGCACACATACAGTAGATCAAACCCACTGTCCTACCAACGACCTTGGCATTTCTTTGACTAATGAGTTCCGTGGTCAAGGATGGATGCTCTCTAAAGTATTTTCCTTATAAACTCATTATTTGGTGCATTGGCAAGGGCCTTTCCCCCGTCTCTGACTTACAAAAGCATGAGCCAACGGTAGCGTCCTAAATGGCACTCTATTCCTTATGTAGTGCACTCCTTTTGACCTGTAGGGTACCCACAGGGCTCTGGTCAAAAGTAGTGCACTATATAGGGGACAGGGAACCATTTGGGCCGTAGCAATCTGAGCCAATTCCCGCCGGCTAATGAATTCATTACATCGGCATTAATTACACTTAAAGACTGGTTGTGGAGCCAAGTGACAGAGGCCTGACCGTGATGAATACGGCTGGCATTAACTGGTGTAACCCAATTTTGGATTGTGATTTATATGAGCCAATTCAATACCTGAAATGTTAATTTGTTATCATTTCCCACAGTTCCTCTGGGCCATCCCTCATTACCCCACCCGGCCCCCTGACAGTATAATCAAGAAATGGTACAGACATCAGGATTGGGGAGGAGACAGAGAAGGAAGGGATGGTACAGACATCAGGATTGGTTAAGAGACAGCAGTGGTGTAAAGTGTTTTAGTAAAAATACTTTCAAGTACTACTTAAGTAGTTATTTTGGGTATCTGTACTTTACTTTACTATTTTACTTTTACTTCACTACATTCCTAAAGAAAATCATGTACTTTTTACTCCATACATTTTCCCTGACACGCAAAAGTACTCGTTACATTTTGAATGATTAGCAGGACAAGAAAATGGTCCAATTCACACACTTATCAAGAGAACATCCCTGGTCATCCCTACTACTTCTGATCTGGCGGATTCACTAAACACAAATGCTTTGTTTGTAAATTAAGTCTGAGTGTTGGAGTGTGCCCCTGGCTATCTGTAGATTTTTTTTAAACAAGAAAATGGTGCAGTGTGGTTTGCTTAATATAAGGAATTTGAAATGATTCATACTTTTACTTTTACTTTTGATACTCAAGTACATTTAAAACCAAATACCTTTAGACTTTTCCTCAAGTAGTATTTTACTGGGTGACTTTCACGTTTACTTGAGTAATTTTCTATGAACGTATCTTTACTTTTACTCAAGTATGACGTTTGGGTAGACATATATGGGAGGAGCCAGAGAGGTAAGGGGTGGTATATGGGAGGAGCCAGAGAGGTAAGGGGTGGTATATGGGAGGAGCCAGAGGGGTAAGGGGTGGTATATGGGAGGAGACAGAGGGGTAAGGGGTGGTATATGGGAGGAGACAGAGGGGTAAGGGGTGGTATATGGGAGGAGACAGAGAGGTAAGGGGTGGTATATGGGAGGAGCCAGAGAGGTAAGGGGTGGTATATGGGAGGAGCCAGAGAGGTAAGGGGTGGTATATGGGAGGAGCCAGAGAGGTAAGGGGTGGTATATGGGAGGAGACAGAGAGGTAAGGGGTGGTATATGGGAGGAGACAGAGGGGTAAGGGGTGGTATATGGGAGGAGACAGAGGGGTAAGGGGGTGGTATATGGGAGGAGACAGAGGGGTAAGGGGTGGTATATGGGAGGAGACAGAGAGGTAAGGGGTGGTATATGGGAGGAGCCAGAGAGGTAAGGGGGTGGTATATGGGAGGAGACAGAGGGGTAAGGGGTGGTATATGGGAGGAGACAGAGAGGTAAGGGGTGGTATATGGGAGGAGACAGAGGGGTAAGGGGTGGTATATGGGAGGAGACAGAGAGGTAAGGGGTGGTATATGGGAGGAGACAGAGGGGTAAGGGGTGGTATATGGGAGGAGCCAGAGGGGTAAGGGGTGGTATATGGGAGGAGCCAGAGAGGTAAGGGGTGGTATATGGGAGGAGACAGAGGGGTAAGGGGTGGTATATGGGAGGAGACAGAGGGGTAAGGGGTGGTATATGGGAGGAGACAGAGGGGTAAGGGGTGGTATATGGGAGGAGACAGAGAGGTAAGGGGTGGTATATGGGAGGAGACAGAGAGGTAAGGGGTGGTGTATGGGAGGAGACAGAGGGGTAAGGGGTGGTATATGGGAGGAGCCAGAGGGGTAAGGGGTGGTATATGGGAGGAGACAGAGAGGTAAGGGGTGGTATATGGGAGGAGACAGAGAGGTAAGGGGTGGTATATGGGAGGAGCCAGAGAGGTAAGGGGTGGTATATGGGAGGAGCCAGAGAGGTAAGGGGTGGTATATGGGAGGAGCCAGAGAGGTAAGGGGTGGTATATGGGAGGAGACAGAGAGGTAAGGGGTGGTATATGGGAGGAGACAGAGGGGTAAGGGGTGGTATATGGGAGGAGACAGAGGGGTAAGGGGTGGTATATGGGAGGAGACAGAGGGGTAAGGGGTGGTATATGGGAGGAGACAGAGAGGTAAGGGGTGGTATATGGGAGGAGCCAGAGAGGTAAGGGGTGGTATATGGGAGGAGACAGAGGGGTAAGGGGTGGTATATGGGAGGAGACAGAGAGGTAAGGGGTGGTATATGGGAGGAGACAGAGGAGTAAGGGGTGGTATATGGGAGGAGACAGAGAGGTAAGGGGTGGTATATGGGAGGAGACAGAGGGGTAAGGGGTGGTATATGGGAGGAGCCAGAGGGGTAAGGGGTGGTATATGGGAGGAGCCAGAGAGGTAAGGGGTGGTATATGGGAGGAGACAGAGGGGTAAGGGGTGGTATATGGGAGGAGACAGAGGGGTAAGGGGTGGTATATGGGAGGAGCCAGAGGGGTAAGGGGGTGGTATATGGGAGGAGACAGAGAGGTAAGGGGTGGTATATGGGAGGAGACAGAGGGGTAAGGGGTAGTATATGGGAGGAGACAGAGAGGTAAGGGGGTGGTATATGGGAGGAGACAGAGGGGTAAGGGGTGGTATATGGGAGGAGACAGAGAGGTAAGGGGTGGTATATGGGAGGAGCCAGAGGGGTAAGGGGTGGGATATGGGAGGAGACAGAGAGGTAAGGGGTGGTATATGGGAGGAGACAGAGGGGTAAGGGGGTGGTATATGGGAGGAGACAGAGGGGTAAGGGGTGGTATATGGGAGGAGACAGAGGGGTAAGGGGTGGTATATGGGAGGAGACAGAGGGGTAAGGGGTGGTATATGGGAGGAGACAGAGAGGTAAGGGGTGGTATATGGGAGGAGACAGAGGGGTAAGGGGTGGTATATGGGAGGAGCCAGAGAGGTAAGGGGTGGTATATGGGAGGAGACAGAGGGGTAAGGGGTGGTATATGGGAGGAGCCAGAGGGGTAAGGGGTGGGATATGGGAGGAGACAGAGAGGTAAGGGGTGGTATATGGGAGGAGACAGAGGGGTAAGGGGTGGTATATGGGAGGAGACAGAGGGGTAAGGGGGTGGTATATGGGAGGAGACAGAGGGGTAAGGGGTGGTATATGGGAGGAGACAGAGGGGTAAGGGGTGGTATATGGGAGGAGACAGAGAGGTAAGGGGTGGTATATGGGAGGAGACAGAGGGGTAAGGGGTGGTATATGGGAGGAGACAGAGAGGTAAGGGGTGGTATATGGAAGGAGACAGAGGGGTAAGGGGTGGTATATGGGAGGAGACAGAGGGGTAAGGGGTGGTATATGGGAGGAGACAGAGAGGTAAGGGGTGGTATATGGGGGGCGACAGAGGGGTAAGGGGTGGTATATGGGAGGAGACAGAGGGGTAAGGGGTGGTATATGGGAGGAGACAGAGGGGTAAGGGGTGGTATATGGGAGGAGACAGAGGGGTAAGGGGTGGTATATGGGAGGAGACAGAGAGGTAAGGGGTGGTAAATGGGAGGAGACAGAGAGGTAAAGGGTGGTATATGGGAGGAGACAGAGAGGTAAGGGTTGGTATATGGGAGGAGACAGAGGGGTATGGGGTGGTATATGGGAGGAGACAGAGGGGTAAGGGTTGGTATATGGGAGGAGACAGAGGGGTAAGGGGTGGTATATGGGAGGAGACAGAGGGGTAAGGGGTGGTATATGGGAGGAGACAGAGGGGTAAGGGGTGGTATATGGGAGGAGACAGAGGGGTAAGGGGTGGGATATGGGAGGAGACAGAGAGGTAAGGGGTGGTATATGGGAGGAGACAGAGGGGTAAGGGGTGGTATATGGGAGGAGACAGAGGGGTAAGGGGTGGTATATGGGAGGAGACAGAGGGGTAAGGGGTGGTATATGGGAGGAGACAGAGGGGTAAGGGGTGGTATATGGGAGGAGACAGAGAGGTAAGGGGTGGTATATGGGAGGAGACAGAGGGGTAAGGGGTGGTATATGGGAGGAGACAGAGAGGTAAGGGGTGGTATATGGAAGGAGACAGAGGGGTAAGGGGTGGTATATGGGAGGAGACAGAGGGGTAAGGGGTGGTATATGGGAGGAGACAGAGAGGTAAGGGGTGGTATATGGGGGGCGACAGAGGGGTAAGGGGTGGTATATGGGAGGAGACAGATGGGTAAGGGGTGGTATATGGGAGGAGACAGAGGGGTAAGGGGTGGTATATGGGAGGAGACAGAGGGGTAAGGGTTGGTATATGGGAGGAGACAGAGAGGTAAGGGGTGGTATATGGGAGGAGACAGAGAGGTAAAGGGTGGTATATGGGAGGAGACAGAGAGGTAAGGGTTGGTATATGGGAGGAGACAGAGGGGTATGGGGTGGTATATGGGAGGAGACAGAGGGGTAAGGGGTTGGTATATGGGAGGAGACAGAGGGGTAAGGGGTGGTATATGGGAGGAGACAGAGGGGTAAGGGGTGGTATATGGGAGGAGACAGAGGGGTAAGGGGTGGTATATGGGAGGAGACAGATCGGTAAGGGGTGGTATATGGGAGGAGACAGAGAGGTAAGGGGTGGTATATGGGAGGAGACAGAGAGGTAAGGGGTGGTATATGGGAGGAGACAGAGGGGTAAGGGGTGGTATATGGGAGGAGACAGAGGGGTAAGGGGTGGTATATGGGAGGAGACAGAGGGGTAAGGGGTGGTATATGGGAGGAGACAGAGAGGTAAGGGGTGGTATATGGGAGGAGCCAGAGAGGTAAGGGGTGGTATATGGGAGGAGACAGAGGGGTAAGGGGGTGGTATATGGGAGGAGACAGAGAGGTAAGGGGTGGTATATGGGAGGAGACAGAGGGGTAAGGGGTGGTATATGGGAGGAGACAGAGAGGTAAGGGGGTGGTATATGGGAGGAGACAGAGGGGTAAGGGGGTGGTATATGGGAGGAGCCAGAGGGGTAAGGGGTGGTATATGGGAGGAGACAGAGAGGTAAGGGGTGGTATATGGGAGGAGACAGAGAGGTAAAGGGTGGTATATGGGAGGAGACAGAGAGGTAAGGGTTGGTATATGGGAGGAGACAGAGGGGTATGGGGTGGTATATGGGAGGAGACAGAGGGGTAAGGGTTGGTATATGGGAGGAGACAGAGGGGTAAGGGGTGGTATATGGGAGGAGACAGAGGGGTAAGGGGTGGTATATGGGAGGAGACAGAGGGGTAAGGGGTGGTATATGGGAGGAGACAGAGGGGTAAGGGGTGGGATATGGGAGGAGACAGAGAGGTAAGGGGTGGTATATGGGAGGAGACAGAGGGGTAAGGGGTGGTATATGGGAGGAGACAGAGGGGTAAGGGGTGGTATATGGGAGGAGACAGAGGGGTAAGGGGTGGTATATGGGAGGAGACAGAGAGGTAAGGGGTGGTATATGGGAGGAGACAGAGGGGTAAGGGGTGGTATATGGGAGGAGACAGAGAGGTAAGGGGTGGTATATGGAAGGAGACAGAGGGGTAAGGGGTGGTATATGGGAGGAGACAGAGGGGTAAGGGGTGGTATATGGGAGGAGACAGAGAGGTAAGGGGTGGTATATGGGGGGGCGACAGAGGGGTAAGGGGTGGTATATGGGAGGAGACAGATGGGTAAGGGGTGGTATATGGGAGGAGACAGAGGGGTAAGGGGTGGTATATGGGAGGAGACAGAGGGGTAAGGGGTGGTATATGGGAGGAGACAGAGAGGTAAGGGGTGGTATATGGGAGGAGACAGAGAGGTAAAGGGTGGTATATGGGAGGAGACAGAGAGGTAAGGGTTGGTATATGGGAGGAGACAGAGGGGTATGGGGTGGTATATGGGAGGAGACAGAGGGGTAAGGGTTGGTATATGGGAGGAGACAGAGGGGTAAGGGGTGGTATATGGGAGGAGACAGAGGGGTAAGGGGTGGTATATGGGAGGAGACAGAGGGGTAAGGGGTGGTATATGGGAGGAGACAGAGAGGTAAGGGGTGGTATATGGGAGGAGACAGAGAGGTAAGGGGTGGTATATGGGAGGAGACAGAGAGGTAAGGGGTGGTATATGGGAGGAGACAGAGGGGTAAGGGGGTGGTATATGGGAGGAGACAGAGGGGTAAGGGGTGGTATATGGGAGGAGACAGAGGGGTAAGGGGTGGTATATGGGAGGAGACAGAGAGGTAAGGGGTGGTATATGGGAGGAGCCAGAGAGGTAAGGGGTGGTATATGGGAGGAGACAGAGGGGTAAGGGGTGGTATATGGGAGGAGACAGAGAGGTAAGGGGTGGTATATGGGAGGAGACAGAGGGGTAAGGGGTGGTATATGGGAGGAGACAGAGAGGTAAGGGGTGGTATATGGGAGGAGACAGAGGGGTAAGGGGTGGTATATGGGAGGAGCCAGAGGGGTAAGGGGTGGTATATGGGAGGAGCCAGAGAGGTAAGGGGTGGTATATGGGAGGAGACAGAGGGGTAAGGGGTGGTATATGGGAGGAGACAGAGGGGTAAGGGGTGGTATATGGGAGGAGCCAGAGGGGTAAGGGGTGGTATATGGGAGGAGACAGAGAGGTAAGGGGTGGTATATGGGAGGAGACAGAGGGGTAAGGGGTAGTATATGGGAGGAGACAGAGAGGTAAGGGGTGGTATATGGGAGGAGACAGAGGGGTAAGGGGTGGTATATGGGAGGAGACAGAGAGGTAAGGGGTGGTATATGGGAGGAGCCAGAGGGGTAAGGGGTGGGATATGGGAGGAGACAGAGAGGTAAGGGGTGGTATATGGGAGGAGACAGAGGGGTAAGGGGTGGTATATGGGAGGAGACAGAGAGGTAAGGGGTGGTATATGGGAGGAGCCAGAGAGGTAAGGGGTGGTATATGGGAGGAGCCAGAGAGGTAAGGGGTGGTATATGGGAGGAGCCAGAGAGGTAAGGGGTGGTATATGGGAGGAGACAGAGAGGTAAGGGGTGGTATATGGGAGGAGACAGAGGGGTAAGGGGTGGTATATGGGAGGAGACAGAGGGGTATGGGGTGGTATATGGGAGGAGACAGAGGGGTAAGGGGTGGTATATGGGAGGAGACAGAGAGGTAAGGGGTGGTATATGGGAGGAGCCAGAGAGGTAAGGGGTGGTATATGGGAGGAGCCAGAGAGGTAATGGGTGGTATATGGGAGGAGACAGAGAGGTAAGGGGGTGGTATATGGGAGGAGACAGAGGGGTAAGGGGTGGTATATGGGAGGAGACAGAGGGGTAAGGGGTGGTATATGGGAGGAGACAGAGAGGTAAGGGGTGGTATATGGGGGGCGACAGAGGGGTAAGGGGTGGTATATGGGAGGAGACAGAGGGGTAAGGGGTGGTATATGGGAGGAGACAGAGGGGTAAGGGGTGGTATATGGGAGGAGACAGAGGGGTAAGGGGTGGTATATGGGAGGAGACAGAGAGGTAAGGGGTGGTATATGGGAGGAGACAGAGAGGTAAAGGGTGGTATATGGGAGGAGACAGAGAGGTAAGGGGTTGGTATATGGGAGGAGACAGAGGGGGTATGGGGTGGTATATGGGAGGAGACAGAGGGGTAAGGGTTGGTATATGGGAGGAGACAGAGGGGTAAGGGGTGGTATATGGGAGGAGACAGAGGGGTAAGGGGTGGTATATGGGAGGAGACAGAGGGGTAAGGGGTGGTATATGGGAGGAGACAGAGAGGTAAGGGGTGGTATATGGGAGGAGACAGAGAGGTAAGGGGTGGTATATGGGAGGAGACAGAGGGGTAAGGGGTGGTATATGGGAGGAGACAGAGGGGTAAGGGGTGGTATATGGGAGGAGACAGAGAGGTAAGGGGTGGTATATGGGAGGAGACAGAGAGGTAAGGGGTGGTATATGGGAGGAGACAGAGGGGTAAGGGGTGGTATATGGGAGGAGCCAGAGGGGTAAGTATGGAAGTGGGGAAGGTTTAAGAAACGTTCAGTACTACTGGGACAAATGTGAGATGTCATTATGGGGGTACAGTATGTAGATACCTTTGGGACAGATGTCATTATGGGGGTAATGTATGCTGGTACCTTTGGGACAGATATCATTATGGGGGTAATGTATGCTGGTACCTTTGGGACAGATATCATTATGGGGGTAATGTATGCTGGTACCTTTGGGACAGATGTCATTATGGGGGTACAGTATGTAGGTACCTTTGGGACAAATATCATTATGGGGGTAATGTATGCTGGTACCTTTGGGACAGATGTCAGTGCAGGGGATGCACATCTTGATGCGGTTCTCCTCCACTTCCATCTTGTTGCTGGGACAAGCCCTCACACAGGAGCTGTGGTCCACTACAAAGTTATCTGGGACACAACACACACAGATATACAATTGCCCTCTTTATTCACCAGTATAACTTTACTCTACACGTTACAGAAACTCTTCCACAGGGCTGTCCTAGATGGTTGTGTGCATGTGTCTGTGTCTGTGCCCTGAATTTATTTGTACATCGATAGTTATGAAGACAATCAGGTTGAAACATTGCACTTAATAAAATGTGGAACATTCATGGTGTGGGTCAGGGGTCATGCCAGTGTTATGCATGGTGTGGGTCAGGGGTCATGCCAGTGTTATGCATGGTGTGGGTCAGGGGTCAGGGGTTATGCCACTGTTATGCATGGTGTGGGTCAGGGGTCATGCCATCATTATGCATGGTGTGGGTCAGGAGTCAGGGGTCATGCCACCCTTATGCATGGTGTGGGTCAGGGGTCAGGGGTTATGCCACTGTTATGCATGGTGTGGGTCAGGGGTCATGCCATCATTATGCATGGTGTGGGACAAGGGTCAGCTGTCATGCCAGCGTTATGCATGCTGTGGGTCAGGGGTCATGCTATCATTATGCATGGTGTGGGTCAGGGGTCATGCCATCATTATGCATGGTGTGGGTCAGGGGTCATGCCACCGTTATGCATGGTGTGGGTCAGGGGTCATG
>NC_059201.1:63909908-64014908 GCF_020615455.1 Coregonus clupeaformis | reverse complement strand
TGTTAGAGCAGCACATCAATGCATGAAGGTTACTCATGACCACTCCTGATTACGCTATGCATTTCTTTATTTCAAATCCCTGCAGATGGAAACTATTGACTCAAAGTGAAAAGGTAAACGTGTGTTGCGGTCTGAAGGCCAGGTAGGCAGGCCAGGTCACAAAGGATAATGTGCAGGCACGCCTGGCGACCGCCTCACCCTCCAGCAGTAGTCACTGGACTGCTCCATCCTGTTACGTAGTGTTTAGTGACTCAGCATCCCTCCGTGCCACTGTTGCTTCTGAAAGGCGGCCATTGTTGATATCCTTTCATGCTACACCTACAAAGCGTCCCCTCCATTTACAAAGAGACGTATCCTCACCAAATCAATTCCCTAGAAAATGCACTTTTCCCCGTGACCTACTCCGGATCCAGAAAGAAGGACACACAGCGGATAAAGGAAGGCTTTGGGTCAAACCCACCTCTTACGGTATTTCATTAATAGCAATAATATGTTTCTGTCGGAGGGTTATTGCCCTCACCAGATGTCTGCATGGGGAACCATAACAATTTATAATCCCTTACGCACTACACATCAGGGATTTGTTCACGGACACCGCATAGTAATTTCCCTTTGTGACCCATATCTGGTTATATAAGCATGAATATATCACTGTCTTTATATGACAATGTGCAAGTCAATTACAGGATTTGGACTCAATCAATCAAGTAGTTCCTCTCTGGATGAGGCTCAAGATTACAGTAGAGTTTGTGTGTGTGTGTGTGTGCGCGCGCACGTCTCTATGTGTGTTTGTGTGTGTGTGTGTGTGTGTGTGTGTGTGTGCATCTGTGTGTGTGCGTGCACACGTCTCTATGTGCGTGTGTTTGTGTGTGTGTGTGTGTGTGTGTGTGTGTGTGTGAGTGTGTTTGTGCATCTGTGTGTGTGTGTGTGTGTATCATCCATGATGACCCTAGTTCTGGGAACACCCTTGTCATAGTTAATGAAAATAATCTGAAATGATAATCCAGATTGGGCTGGATTAGGAAACATGCTCCACCAGTATTATATAGTCTCTGAACAGATTAGCAGCATATGAAAATATAAAGAGGAAGCGTATTCAGATATTTAGAAACTGAGGGGAAGTGGGGGAAGCTAATCATTGTGAAGGAAATAGTATGATTAAAACAAGGAACTCTCCTGTGGAAAAAGATCAACTCAATTTTCTTCAAAGCATTTGACATGCCGACGGTCTCCCTCGCTGGGGATGGTCTATCATTGCAATTTCATCTACTAATACCACCTCTCACAAAGAAGGATTTTATCAAAGGGATGTTTTACATGTAAATGTATAAGACTGTTATAAGAGAACATTCTGTACCAATTACAACGGTACGCATGGAGCCTAAATATTCAGGGTGTTTGTCTCTTATTCAATAATAGAGTGTGATTCAATGGAGAATAGTCAGGAGGATATTCAGTATTGTGGCGAAATTATGTCGATTAGATTCTCCCTGGATTGTTGATGCTGCTGCCTCCGTAGAACTTCTCCATCACATTGTCCTCATATAAATATAATTACTCTAGATGTCTTCTAAGATTCTATGGATGTCTTCTAAGATTCTATGGATGTCTTCTAAGATTCTATGGATGTCTTCGAAGATTCTATGGATGTCTTCGAAGATTCTATGGATGTCTTCGAAGATTCTATGGATGTCTTCTAAGATTCTATGACTGTCTTCTAAGATTATATGGATGTCTTCGAAGATTCTATGGATGTCTTCGAAGATTCTATAGATGTCTTCGAAGATTCTATGGATGTCTTCTAAGATTCTATGGATGTCTTCGAAGATTCTATGGATGTCTTCTAAGATTCTATGACTGTCTTCTAAGATCATCTACATTATTATCTAACACAATATCAGAAACCACAGAGATAGCAGAGAGGAGAAAGAAGAGAGGATGTTAGTCATGTGCAGAACCTCCATGACAGCAGCCCATTAGCCAATGCCAAAATAGTCTCCTTTCACTGTAGAGAAACAGTTTTAAGAGTCTGAGGGTGAGATAGGGATGAACTCTGAAAGTCTCCATTTCTCTGTCCATGGGGCCGGGCCAGTAACTCCTATGGCATTGACGAGGCAGTATCGGAGGGCCGTTTGTTACGGACCGACAGCAGACTCGCCATTTGCCCTCCTTTTTCGATCTATCCATTAAAGGGCGAGATCTATGGCCAGCTCTTCATTGGGGGCGAGCACCGCCTCATACCATCGCTGATTGATGAGGTAGTTGTAAAACCCATCACCTTGGAGAGAGAGAGAGAGAGGGGGAGGGAGGGGAGAGGGATGGGGGAATGAGAGAGAGCGAGAGAGAGTGAGTGAGTGAGTGAGAGAGAGAGAGAGAGAGAGAGAGAGAGAGAGAGAGAGAGAGAGAGAGAGAGAGAGAGAGAGAGAGAGAGAGAGAGAAAGAAAGAAAGAAAGAAAGAAAGAAAGAAAGAAAAAAAGGTAAAGAGAGGAAACATGGAGAGCCTTGAAAACCCCAGACCTACCTGACCCCAGACCATCCATTCACTATCTACCTGACCCCAGACCATCCATTCACTATCTACCTGACCCCAGACCATCCATTCACTATCTACCTGACCCCAGACCATCCATTCACTATCTACCTGACCCCAGACCATCCATTCACTATCTATCTACCTGACCCCAGACCATCCATTCACTATCTACCTGACCCCAGACCATCCATTCACTATCTACCTGACCCCACACCATCCATTCACTATCTATCTACCTGACCCCAGACCATCCATTCACTATCTATCTACCTGACCCCAGACCATCCATTCACTATCTATCTACCTGACCCCAGACCATCCATTCACTATCTACCTGACCCCAGACCATCCATTCACTATCTATCTACCTGACCCCAGACCATCCATTCACTATCTATCTACCTGACCCCAGACCATCCATTCACTATCTACCTGACCCCAGACCATCCATTCACTATCTACCTGACCCCACACCATCCATTCACTATCTATCTACCTGACCCCAGACCATCCATTCACTATCTATCTACCTGACCCCAGACCATCCATTCACTATCTATCTACCTGACCCCAGACCATCCATTCACTATCTACCTGACCCCAGACCATCCATTCACTATCTATCTACCTGACCCCAGACCATCCATTCACTATCTATCTACCTGACCCCAGACCATCCATTCACTATCTACCTGACCCCAGACCATCCATTCACTATCTACCTGACCCCAGACCATCCATTCACTATCTACCTGCTTGCTGTAAACATTATTTGACCTTCTTGATGGATGTTTACAGTACATTACTGTACATGGGCTATTGACTGACAAGGACATTGAGTTGCTGCGTCCTACATGACCAATGTGGGTCCATAGGGATCTTTGAGTCACAGGCCGTTAGAGAGGGGATTGTGGGAGCGAATCAGCAGTAGGCGTTTCTCTCAGATCCCACCTAATTGCACGATGTAAGCCCATGGGCCTTCAGGGCTTCAAAGGACATTATTCATTGGCTGTTGAATGATGGCTTGCTTCCAAACACTTGTTATCCTTTGAAATCTCAGAACACAAATAAATGAAGAGGTTCTTGATGATTCTATTCTTTGTGTGGCTACGTGGCATAGGTTTGGATCATGTTATCTTAACAGTCGGTGCGGTGGTGGGTTGTAGCGTCCCCTGTTCGCTTTGCATCAAAAACAATCATTACAATGCTAAATGATGCATGTTATTGTAGGGCTTTTTATCCCTGGTATTGCACATCAGTGGCTATCTTTGATGTCTAATGCTGAAAGGGTTCTCATAGCAGTGACTGTACACCCACCAGACAAAGGCCTGACGTCAACATCCAATCAACAACTACATTTTGGTTGACATTTAGTTGAGTAGTCAACAAACGGGAATTGTATTTGAAACCAAACCTTGAAACCCTGTTGTTTAATTGTGCTTGGAATCAATGTCTCTCTCTCTCTCTCTCTCTCTCTCTGTCTCTGTCTCTCAGTCCCTCAGTCTCTCTCAATTCAATTTCAATTTAAGGGGCTTTATTGGCATGGGAAACATATGTTTACGTTGCTCTCTCTCTCTCTCTCTCTCTCTCTCTCTCTCTCTCTCTCTCTCTCTCTCTCTCTCGCTCTCTCTCTCTCTCGCTCTCTCTCTCTCTCTCTCTCTCTCTCTCTCTCTCTCTCTCTCCTTCTCTCTCTCTCTCTCTCTCTCTCTCTCTCTCTCTATATATATATATATATATATATATATATATATATATATATATATTACAGTACCAGTCAAAAGTTTGGACACACCTACTCATTCAAGGGTTTGTCTTTATTTTTACTATTTTCTACATTGTAGAATAATAGTGAAGACATCAAAACTATGAAATAACACATATGGAATAAAAAGTGTTAAACAAATTATAATATATTTTATATTTGAGATTCTTCAAAGTAGCCACCCTTACCTTGATGACAGCTTTGCACACTCTTGGCATTCTCTCAACCAGCTTCATGAGGTTTCAATTAACAGGTGTGCCTTGTTAAAAGTTAATTTGCGGAATTTATTTCCTTCTTAATGCGTTTGAGCCAATCAGTTGTGTTGTGACAAGTTAGGGGTGGTATGCAGAAGATAGCCCTATTTGGTAAAAGACCAAGTCCATATTATGGCAAGAACAGCTCAAATAAGCAAAGAGAAACGACAGTCCATCATTACTTTAAGACATGAAGGTCAGTCAATGCAGAACAAGTGCAGTTGCAAAAACCATCAAGCGCTATGATGAAACTCTGGGTCTTCCTTTCCGCCACAGGAAAGGAAGACCCAGAGTTACCTCTGCTGCAGAGGATAAGTTCATTAGAGTTACCAGCCTCAGAAATTCCAGCCCAAATAAATGCTTCACAGAGTTCAAGTAACAGACACATCTCAACATCAACTGTTCAGAGGAGACTGCATTAATCAGGCCTTCATGGTCAAATTGCTGCAAAGAAACCACTACTAAAGGACACCAATAATAAGAAGAGACTTGCTTGGTTCAAGAAACACGAGCAACAGACATTAGATCGGTGGAAATCTGTCCTTTGGTCCAAATTTGAGATTTTTGGTTCCAACCACCGTGTCTTGTGAGACGTAGAGTAGGTGAACGGATGATCTCCGTATGTGTGGTTCCCACCGTGAAGCATGGAGGAGGAGGTATGATGGTGTGGGGGTGATTTGCCGGGGACACTGTCTGTGATTTATTTAGAATTCAAGGCACACTTAACCAGCATGGCTACCACAGTCTTCTGCAGCGATACGCCATCCCATCTGGAATGACCTAACACACCTCCAGGCTGTGTAAGGGCTATTTGACCAAGAAGGAGAGTGATGGAGTGCTGCATCAGATGACCTGGCCTCCACAATCACCCGACCTCAACCCAATTGAGATGGTTTGGGATGAGTTGGACTGCAGAGTGAAGGAAAAGCAGCCAACAAGTGCTCAGCATATGTGGGAACTCTTTCAAGACTGTTGGAAAATCATTTCAGGTGAACCTGGTTGAGAGAATGCCAAGAGTGTGCAAAGCTGTCATCAAGGCGAAGGGTGGCTACTTTGAAGAATCTCAAATATAAAATATATTTTGATTTGTTTAACACTTCTTTGGTTACTACATGATTCCATATGTGTTATTTCATAGTTTTGATGTCTTCACTATTATTCTACGATGTTGGAAAAAGTCAATCAGTTACTTGATGAGCTATCATCATCATCAGCGCTAACCTCTCGTCCAAGAGTGCACTATACAGGGAATAGGGTGATATTTGGTATGTGCCTGTGTTTAAAAAAAAATTAGGCTGATAAATAAGGCTGTGTAACAGTGATAAATGCACTAGCTATTAGCCTGTGTGAGCTAGCATTTATTGGTCCCTAGTCCCAAGAGGTGTGTCACATGTCTCTACACTGTTGATCACTGGGTAAAGACCTATCATCAGCATTTCCCTCCTATTTTTTTCCCTGGCTTGATGTTTCCTTGGAAAGCAGTTTGTCACCCTGTGTGATGAGGCCACTTGCTGAGTACAGGAGAACACAGGGAGGAAAATATCATTCATTTCCATGGCTGGCTGATCACTGTCTTCCTGAACCCTCACAAACACACTGGGAAAAATACACACAGACACACATAAACAAGTGCGAACACACACACACATGCGCACGCACGCACACAAACGTACACACATACATACACACACTCAGAGAACCCCTCCCCCCCACCACCCATCACCCCCACAAATGCAATTCAAGCAAAATAATACCACACCCTGTCTCACACCCGTGCACAGCCGGCCACCCACAGAACGCCATGTTACGTCTTGGTTTCATCAAGCCAAAGCATTCTGTAGGCATAGCTCAGGACTTAAGTTACAGCTTTACCTTTAAAGAATCCCTTTTAAGTTCCTATTAATCAACCCTCTTCTTCAGAGCCCTGAGGAACTACCTTGCACTTTCTCCCAAAATATAAATGAGGGAGCGGAGAGCAGGGTTATGAAAAATACAGACAGGGTATAGATTGGATAAATTAAGTAAGGAGAGTGTGTGGAGGGGGGGAAGTGGGGTGTGTGTGGAGATGGAGGTGGTGGGGGTCTGTGTGTGTGTTCGTACCTGCATGTGTGTACTGTATGCCTCTGTGTGTAATGTATGTGTATGTGTGTGTGTATGTGCATGTGTGTGTGTGTGTGTGTGTGTGTGTGTGTGTGTGTGTGTGTGTGTGTGTGTGTGTGTGTGTGTGTGTGTGTGTGTGTGTGTGTGTGTGTGTGTGTGTGTGTGTGTGTGTATGTGTGTGTGTGTGTGTGTGTGTGTGTGTGTGTATGTGTGTGTGTGTGTATGTGTGTGTGTATGTGTGTATGTGTGTGTGTGTGTGTGTGTGTGTGTGTGTATGTGTGTGTGTGTGTGTGTGTGTGTGTGTGTGTGTGTGTGTGTGTGTGTGTGTGTGTGTGTGTGTGTGTGTGTGTGTGTGTGTGTGTGCCCTGAAACCTGCCGGTTCTCTGGTGAGTAATCTCAATGCATCAGTGCCTTGGCCTCCGCACGGGGCTGTGACACACTTCTGACAGCCAGCAGTACGGTGCTGAGTGTGTTGGGGGCGGGCGAAGGAGTGCGGGAAACAAACTGTCTTCATTTTTTAGAGTGCAACCTCTTTAAGAGAATCCAATGGGCCTGATGGAACCAAAGTGAAAACAAATGTGTGACTTGGAGAGGGAAAATGATTCCAGCTCTAGGGGGAAGCGTATTGAGAGGAGTATTTCTCTTTTAATGGGTTTGACTTCCTTGGCGTTAAACGATGCTCAATAAAGAGATTAGCTTCTGAGTCAATAAAGAGATAGTCTACTCTGGTGGAGGTTAACTGCTGAGTCAATAAAGAAATAGTCTACTCTGGTGGAGGTTAACTGCTGAGTCAATAAAGAGATAGTCTACTCTGGTGGAGGTTAACTGCTGAGTCAATAAAGAGATAGTCTACTCTGGTGGAGGTTAACTGCTGAGTCAATAAAGAGATAGTCTACTCTGGTGGAGGTTAACTGCTGAGTCAATAAAGAGATAGTCTACTCTGGTGGAGGTTAACTGCTGAGTCAATAAAGAGATAGTCTACTCTGGTGGAGGTTAACTGCTGAGTCAATAAAGAGATAGTCTACTCTGGTGGAGGTTAACTGCTGAGTCAATAAAGAGATAGTCTACTCTGGTGGAGAATAACTTCTAAGACATATTTGTTTCTAGGACTCTGGGGAAAGAACATCCTGTAACACCAAAGGTCTTTAAATATTAAATCACTTCCTCTGTTTGACAAATCATGTTCTGACTCTATTGCATTGGCATCCATGTCTACTTAGACGCAGAACCCCACAGTAACTAGGAGCCTAAACATTACATTTACAATTGAGTAGACACTCTTATCCAGAGCGACTCACAGGAGCAATTAGGGTAAAATGCCTTGGTCAAGGGTGCATCGACAGATTTTTCACCTAGATGGCGCAAGGTTTCGAACCAGCAACCTTTCGGTTACTAGCCCAACAGTCTTAGCCGCTAGGATACCTGCTGCCCCAATTGATATTGAACACATTCAATTGATCCATAAAGGTAGATATCCATTGGCAGTCCTACTTCGAAACTTTACTTTGCATCTCCTGTCCCAAATTCTACTCAAAAACATATAAAGTACAACAATCCATAACAATGGCGTCTGTAGTATCCAATCTGTGTCTGTTAAAGTATATAGGGAATAAGACACACACACTCTCTCCATTCAAATGTAAAACCGCCTTCATCTCACAGTGGGGAATGACCTGAATAGCAGTGTTGCATCAGTTCAACTCCAAATAATCGTCCACAAAGGCTCTGTCAAGGGAAAGAGCCAAAAAAGAGAGGGAGAGAGGGAAGGAGAGAGAGAGGAGAGAGAGAGGGGGAAGGAGAGAGAGAGAGAGAGAGAGAGAGAGAGAGAGAGAGAGAGAGAGAGAGAGAGAGAGAGAGAGAGAGAGAGAGAGAGAGAGAGAGAAAGAAAGAATGAGAGGGAGGGAGAGAAGTTTGTTCTGCGTTAGACACAGAGGAGTGTGTGAGTGGAATCTGTGGTCATCGCTCGGCTGCATCCCAAACTATGGGCCCATTTGTGTCTGTCAATGTGAGGAGGAAGTTAAAAGGGGAGAAGTGTGCATTTACATTTACAGCATAAAACATGACACTCAGTCGTGATACAGTCTTTGGCAGAGAGGCTGCATCAAATCAGCCTAATGTTACCCTATTCCCTTTAGAGCCCAGAGGACTCTGGTCAAAAGTACTGCATTATATAGGGAATAGGGCGCCATTTGGGACGCACCCAGAAAATACCCAGCTATGTGAAAAAAAGGGCTATTTCAATATGACAGTACCATGCTACTTAGAATACATGCTCAATATGGTGCTTCATTCCAAGTGGAAATTGGAAAGTACAGTAGCCAAGGCATAGCAGGAATGAGGCAGCTAGTCCCATAATAAACTAGTCTCATTAATAAACAGGAGGCAGCTAGTCCCATAATAAACTAGTCTCATTAATAAACAGGAGGCAGCTAGTCCCATAATAAACTAGTCTCATTAATAAACAGGAGGCAGCTAGTCCCATAATAAACTAGTCTCATTAATAAACAGGAGGCAGCTAGTCCCATAATAAACTAGTCTCATTAATAAACAGGAGGCAGCTAGTCCCATAATAAACTAGTCACATTAATAAACAGGAGGCAGCTAGTCCCATAATAAACTAGTCTCATTAATAAATAGGAGGCAGCTAGTCCCATAATAAACTAGTCTAATTAATAAACAGGAGGCAGCTAGTTCCATAATAAACTAGTCTAATTAATAAACAGGAGGCAGCTAGTCCCATAATAAACTAGTCTCATTAATAAACAGGAGGCAGCTAGTCCCATAATAAACTAGTCGCATTAATAAACAGGAGGCAGCTAGTCCCATAATAAACTAGTCTCATTAATAAACAGGAGGCAGCTAGTCCCATAATAAACTAGTCTCATTAATAAACAGGAGGCAGCTAGTCCCATAATAAACTAGTCTCATTAATAAACAGGAGGCAGCTAGTCCCATAATAAACTAGTCTCATTAATAAACAGGAGGCAGCTAGTCCCATAATAAACTAGTCTCATTAATAAACAGGAGGCAGCTAGTCCCATAATAAACTAGTCTCATTAATAAACAGGAGGCAGCTAGTCCCAAAGGAAACTAGCCTCATTAATAAACAGGAGGCAGCTAGTCCCATAATAAACTAGTCTCATTAATAAATAGGAGGCAGCTAGTCCCATAATAAACTAGTCTCATTAATAAACAGGAGGCAGCTAGTTCCATAATAAACTAGTCTCATTAATAAACAGGAGGCAGCTAGTCCCATAATAAACTAGTCTCATTAATAAACAGGAGGCAGCTAGTCCCATAATAAACTAGTCGCATTAATAAACAGGAGGCAGCTAGTCCCATAATAAACTAGTCTCATTAATAAACAGGAGGCAGCTAGTCCCATAATAAACTAGTCTCATTAATAAACAGGAGGCAGCTAGTCCCATAATAAACTAGTCTCATTAATAAACAGGAGGCAGCTAGTCCCATAATAAACTAGTCTCATTAATAAACAGGAGGAAGCTAGTCCCAAAGGAAACTAGCCTCATTAATAAATAGGAGGCAGCTAGTCCCATAATAAACTACTCTCATTAATAAACAGGAGGCAGCCAGTCCCAAAGGAAACTAGCTTCATTAATAAATAGGAGGCAGCTAGTCCCATAATAAACTAGTCTCATTGATAAATAGGAGGCAGCTAGTCCCATAATAAACTAGTCTCATTAATAAATAGGAGGCAGCTAGTCCCATTATAAACTAGTCTCATTAATAAACAGGAGGCAGCTAGTCCCATAATAAACTAGTCTCATTAATAAACAGGAGGCAGCTAGTCCCATAATAAACTAGTCTCATTAATAAATAGGAGGCAGCTAGTCCCATAATAAACTAGTCTCATTAATAAATAGGAGGCAACTAGTCCCAAAGGAAACTAGCCTCATTAATCGATAACCACTCTGTACTTCCTAGCATGTTTAGCTAAAGAGAATGCTGAGGCTAATGTGAAAGTAACAGCTTCACTGAAAACCACTCCAATCCAATCCAATGAATAACCATTTAACAATATAATGTAGCTGGCCACAATATAGCCGGAATAAATTGAATCCGATTACTGTGGACATAAAGGAAGGAATATCAATCCAAAATGGCCAATGATTTCCCACACTGGGAGAGAACAGAAAAGCACCAAAAGGTTATGCCATATAAGTGACAAAAATTGACAGCTGATTGATTGACAGATATCAATCTAAGACCTAAGCCACACACATTGTGGACATATTACAGCACTGCAGAACACACCTGAAGACACTTTAATAGGTAAACATTATGGGACAGGATGACCTGTCCAGAGCTGCCAACTGTCAGGCAGCTGGCCGTGAGACATTTGACCCTCTTCTCACGCTCTCGCGGCCTCTTGACCTCTTGACCTCATATCTCACGCATTGAAAACGACTGCTTTTATTCTTCTAATTAGTCCATTAGTGCGTCAAGTTTTCAACTGTGCTCCAAATCGTTTTTTGAAATCGGAGCAATTTAACGTCACGAGTGGAACCTCTATCGTTGGATGCATGTTTTTAAAGAAATGCCCCTGAAGATTAGAGTGGAGCTGAATTGAGAGACAGAACGTTCTCCGCTGATTTTATAAAACTGTAACAAGAGCAGCATGGTAGCACTGTTTTATGTCAAATGTTGTCAACAAAATGAGGTTGCTGTTACTCCCGTCCCTATTGCAGAATGCAGCCTTTTGTCAGCATGTACTAAAGTGGATTTAATCCACACTTGAATTAGTCCCCTCGTTTGGTGATTGGCATTTAGGCAGTGACAACGAAAAGGCAGCAGACAGCTCTACAGTGTGTTTTAGCAGGGAAGTTTGATTGGGTGGTCTGATTTGTAACTATGAAAATAATTTTGTCAAACAGATTGTGAACCCAAAAGTGTACGTTTGATTCTAGAAAATAGAGAAATAATTTGGTCGGGGTGTAGGGGCTGATTTATGTAATCTTGCCTTCAGGACATTTTATTCTCTATTTACTTCATTTATTACATTTACATTTTAGTCATTTAGCAGACGCTCTTATCCAGAGCGACTTACAGTTAGTGAATACATACATACAGTCATGGCCAAAATTGTTGGCACCCCTGAAATTTTTCCAGAAAATGAAGTATTTCTCACAGAAAAGTATTGAAATTACACATGTTTTGCTATGCACATGTTTATTTCCTTTGTGTGTATTGGAATAACACAAAAAAAACAGGAAAAAAGCCAATTTGACATAATTTCACACAAAACTCAAAAAATGGGCCGGACAAAATGATTGGCACCCTTAACTTAATATT
Organism: Coregonus clupeaformis; assembly: GCF_020615455.1. Taxonomy (NCBI): domain Eukaryota; kingdom Metazoa; phylum Chordata; class Actinopteri; order Salmoniformes; family Salmonidae; genus Coregonus; species Coregonus clupeaformis. Next base: position 64,002,946 of record NC_059201.1, on the reverse strand, counting down.
TAGTTGCACACCCTTTGGAAAAAATAACTGAAATCAGTCGCTTCCTATAACCATCAATAAGCTTCTTACACCTCTCACCCGGAATTTTGGACCACTCTTCTTTTGCAAACTGCTCCAGGTCTCTCATATTGGATGGGTGCCTTTTCCCAACAGCAATTTTAAGATCTCTCCACAGGTGTTCAATGGGATTAAGATCTGGACTCATTGCTGGCCACTTCAGAACTCTCCAGCGCTTTGTTGCCATCCATTTCTGGGTGCTTGAAGTATGTTTGGGGTCATTGTCCTGCTGGAAGACCCATGATCTCGGACGCAAACCCAGCTTTCTGACACTGGGCCCTACATTGCGACCCAAAATCCTTTGGTAATCCTCAGATTTCATGATGCCTTGCACACAGTCAAGGCACCCAGTGCCAGAGGAAGCAAAACAACCCCAAAACATCTTTGAACCTCCACCATATTTGACTGTAGGTACTGTGTTCTTTTCTTTGAAGGCTTCATTACATTTTCGGTAAACAGTAGAACGATGTGCTTTACCAAAAGCTCTATCTTGGTCTCATCTGTCCATAAGACGTTCTCCCAGAAGGAATTTGGCTTACTCATGTACATTTTGGCAAACTGTAGTCTTGCTTTTTTATGTCTCTGTGTCAGCAGTGGGGTCCTCCTGGGTCTCCTGCCATAGCGTTTCATTTCATTCAAATTTCGACGTATAGTTCGCGCTGACACTGATGCACCCTGAGCCTGCAGGACAGCTTGAATTTCTTTGGAACTTGTTTGGGGCTGCTTATCCACCATCCGGACTATCCTGCGTTGCAACCTTTCATCAATTTTTCTCTTCCGTCCACGTCCAGGGAGATTAGCTACAGTGCCATGGGTTGCAAACTTCTTGATCATGTTGCGCACTGTGGACAAAGGAACATCTAGATCTCTGGAGATGGACTTGTAACCTTGAGATTGTTGATATTTTTCCACAATTTTGGTTCTCAAGTCCTCAGACAGTTCTCTTTTCCTCTTTCTGTTCTCCATGCTTAGTGTGGCACACACAGAAACACAATGCAAAGACTGAGTCAACTTCTCTCCTTTTTATCTGCTTTCAGGTGTGATTTTTAGATTGCCCACACCTGTTACTTGCCCCAGGTGAGTTTAAAGGAGCATCACATGCTTGGAACAAACTTATTTATCCACAATTTTGAAAGGGTGCCAATAACTTTGTCCGGCCCATTTTTTTAGTTTTGTGTGAAATTATGTCAAATTTGCTTTTTTCCTGTTTTTTTTTGTGTTATTCCAATACACACAAAGGAAATAAACATGTGCATAGCAAAACATGTGTAATTTCAATACTTTTCTGTGAGAAATACTTCATTTTCTGGAAAAATTTCAGGGGTGCCAACAATTTTGGCCATGACTGTATATATATTTTTCATACTGGTCCCCTGTGGGAATTGAACCCACAACCCTGGCGTTGCAAACGCCATGCTCTATCAACTGAGCTACATCCCTGCCGGCCATTCCCTCCCCTACCCTGGACAATGCTAGGCCAATTGTGCGCTGCCCATGAGTCTCCCGGTTGCGGCCGGCTGCGACAGAGCCTGGATTCGAATCAGGATCTCTAGTGGCACAGCTTAGACCACTGCGCCACTCAGGAGACTATTCTAATCAGTGGAACAATTCTCATTCTTAACAATGGGCTAAAATACAGGGTAATTAATGTGTCAGCAACAACACTACTGGTATTCAACACACTTGTATTTTTCCACTTCTTCCCAATTTTTCCCGTGTTATCACATATTTGAAATCTGATATTCCTACTTGAAAATGAATGATATGAGGCTATGTATTTTTGCAGTCATTCATGGACAGTTTTTAATACGTTTTTGACATTTTTGTATTGTGCACATGCTAGGCAGAGATGGTAGGGGGACTTACAAAGGCATACTATTTTGTCTATGTACAGTAAGATGAAGACTGGGATATTCAACTAGTAGGCATAAACCATCTGAATATTGATATTCATTACATTTTTCTTGAAGGTTGGGTGATTTAGAGAAATTAATTGTTATAACAAGAACATTTTCCAACACTCATCACTTGGGAAACATAGATGACGGGTGGTTAACCCTCCTGGAGAGCAAGCAGGGTTTTCTTCCAGCCCTATTTTAAAGAGATTACAAAATGTAATTTACCTTGAAAGCAGTCTATGGACAAGGAGATTGCAATCTATGATTTGGTTACCTTCTGACATCAACCATTAATATCAAATAATTTGTGTAGTGATAACTGGCACTTGTCACATACAGCTTTCTACCTGAGAACAGGGATCAATCCCTGCTTCTAACCGTCCCACTGTTTCTAGCATTTGCCTGTCTCCCTATCTCATTTCATGACTGTTTGAATAAAGTGTCAAACCATCTAAAAAATATGTAAAACATTTTTATTAGCATACTTTACATTTCAACCCCCCCCCCCAAAAAAAATAAAAATAAAATGTTTTTCTTCTCAAAGTAACAAAGTGGTCGAAACTTGACTGTTCATTTAATGTTCAAAGCATCCTGAATGCACCTGACCTGTGGTTTTCATTTTTATTTATTTTTCCACCCTGGTCATAGGCCTAAGGTCAAAATACATAGAATTGCAGGAAATGACCTTTAAAACAGTAAAATGTTCCCAGTCCCCCTTCTAGGGATTGTGCCAGGGGGCAATGAAATCCACATAGCAAATCTAATTCTAAGCTTTCTTCATTAAACCAAACCCATTTAAAAAGCTGTGAAAGTCTCCAGCTTGAGACGGCGTAGACATATTTGTCTCTAAACAGAATAGAGTGAAAACAGGGGAGGTCTCCCGAGTCCTCTTCTCCTCCTATCTGTCTCCCTCCAGTGTAGCCTCTGCCAGCCAGAATATATATTGTTCAGTATGACAGATAGAAGAGGAGCACAAGGCATGCAGACAGTGTGGGGGAGGCCTCCCCCGTCTACCACTTACCCACTGTCCGCCCTGATAACCATAATTGTGTTTTAAGGCCCCTGATTAAATTTTGCCATCTCAAATGATATTGTTTCGCAATGAATCCTGATGAAAAATGGCGCATATTAAAGGATTATGGGATGTGGTGAAGGCAGCGAGCTGAAAGTAGGGAAGGAGGGGAGGAGGGAAGGAGGATGGGCGGGGGTGGCATGCTTTTATTTTCTCAGCTGTCTCGACAGATGGAGGGCCAAATTAATGCCTTGTCATCTCTGTCTGTCTGTGTCTGTGTCTCTCTCTGTATCACTATAAAGTAAACTGAAAACAATTTACCCAGTCAATCTAAATCAAATTGAATTTACACCTAACACACTGATACCCTTAAAACAGGTTTAAAAAACACAATGCTCTCTCAAAGTGTCAATCTCAAACTTTGCTTCCACCTGTCTAATTTCTTTGCCAATACGGCCAATGCTTGTCACTAACTCTGGATAACTCCTCAGGGACTTTGTTTTTAGAGGTGACACAAAATGCAATCATGTTAGAATGAGAAGCGCTGGCTAAATTCAATAATGGCCGCAAATGAAAATGGAGTTAGAGACACACACTGCACTTAAGGAGCTAGGCATGGACTTGCTCTTCTAATAAGAGCCACCGGCGTCATTGCCTCGCTGCATTTAAATGAACTAGAGCCCCCCCAATCACCACGGGCAAACAAAAGCCTCGGCCAAAGAGACGAACGCTCAGGAATACCAATCGACCAACCAGAACACTTAAATGCGGCGTTTGACACTTATTCGCCAGTGTGGGTTGTAGGAAGCCACAGAGGTAAACAAATAACAGACAGATGAATTATGGGAAAGCAAAAAATACTACATTTATTATTGACCTGCCAAACTTCTGTTGTATAAAAATGTAAACCGTCTTCAGTCATATCAGTTAACCAGACAAATCATGTCCAATCAACTGAATTTACCACAGGTGGACTCCAATCAAGTTGTAGAACATCTCAAAGATGATCAATGGAAACAGGATGCACCTGAGCTCAATTTACAGTTTCATAGCAAAGGGTCTGAATATTTATGTAAATACGTATATATATATATACATTTGCAAAAAATTATAAAAACCTGTTTCCGCTTTGTCATTATGGGATATTGTGTGTAGATTGATGAGGAAAAACATTAATTTAATCAATTTTAGAATAAGTATGTAATGTAACAAAATGTGGAAAAAGTCAAGGGGTCTGAATACTTTCCGAATGCACTGTAAGTTAACCAGACAGGACTCAGGGATGGCTAACCCTGGAGATCCCTTCAATCTCCACCCAGTTAGGGAAATCTGCTTTTAGTTTTTTTGCGCCTCTCATGTGGAATGATCTCCAAAACTCATTAAAGTTGTCACACCCTGATCTGTTTCACCTGTCTTTGTGATTGTCTCCACCCCCCTCCAGGTGTCGCCCATCTTCCCCATTATCCCCAGTGTATTTATACCTGTGTTCTCTGTTTGTCTGTTGACAGTTCGTTTTGTTTCTTCAAGCCTACCAGCGGTTTTCCCCTTGCTCATGTCTTTCTCAAGTTCCTGTTTTCTAGTTTTCCTGGTTTTGACCATTCTGTCTGCCCTGACCCTGATCCTGCCTGCCATTCTGTACCTTTTGGACTCTGATCTGGATTACTGACCTCTGCCTGCCCCTGACCTGCCGTTTGCCTGCCTCGGTTTTTGTAATAAACTTTTGTTACTTCAACACTGTCTGCATCTGGGTCTTCTCCTGAAACGTGATAAAGTTGGTGGAGTTGGTGCCTTTAGGGACATTCAGGTGGATGTTAGAGGGCCTTTTTACTGAAGAATGTTTTTGTTTCATATGATTGTGTTTTGCATTTCCTGTTTTGTGTTTGCTTTTCATTTATAGTGTAATTGATGTGTGTATAGTGTAATTGATGTGTATATAGATATGTATAGTGTAACTGTTGTTTACTGATTTGTTCATGCAGGGGTCATCAGCGAAAGAGACCGTGGTCTCAAAATGATTCCCTGCTTAAATAAAGATTAAATAAAATAAAATAAAATAAAGAGCAAGCAGTCAATATAAATGGTTCCTCTAAACTAAACCCCTTTCTCTGCTGTAAATTGCTTGTCCCCAATGGGTCACTTTCATAGAATATTGCATCCATGACGAACTGCATGAACAATCTTCAGCAAATCTTTTCAAACAACACCATACATACAGGAATACACTAAGTACTGACAGTACTATACCTGCACAATAATGTGCTCTGTAACTAAATATTCCACAATAAAATGGTAGGAAGCTTCGCTGGCTGCAGCATCATTTAGACCAATCAAGCATCCAGCTATTGTCCTGTGTGGATCGTCCACACTTGGACACGCCCAGTTGTTGACAGGACCAATGAATGGACCAATGGAGATCCCTGCAGATGCTGAATGTATCCCTGCTGATGCTCAGTTCTAGGTATATTCAGCTTAGATAGTACCCCCAGGAGTTCTTTATATACTGTAGGTGTACTCAGCTTAGATAGTACCCCCAGGAGTTCTTTATCTACTGTAGGTGTACTCAGCTTGGTAGTACCCCCAGGAGTTCTTTATATACTGTAAGTGTACTCAGCTTGAATAGTACCCTCCAGGAGCTCTGTATAAAGGTATACTCAGCTTGGAGAGTACCCCCAGGATCTCTGTATTCAGCTTCCTAGTTCAGGCGAGAGATAATGTCCCCCTGTAGGCCTGACGAACAGCAGGTCTCTTTTCATGTCCCTCTCCTCCCCTGCTGTTATGGCTACCCTGACTCTACCTCCGCTTGGGTACCTGCCTCAAGAGTATACGTACACACATGTACCGTACAGACATGTACATCACACACTGGACCTACGTACACACATGTACCGTACAGACATGTACATCACACACTGGACCTACGTACACACATGTACCGTACAGACATGTACATCACACACTGGACCTACGTACACACATGTACCGTACAGACATGTACATCACACACTGGACCTACATACACACATGTACCGTACAGACATGTACATCACACACTGGACCTACGTACACACATGCGTATGTAAATGCAAAGCCATCGTTAAATCATAAAAGGGGGACATGGGAAAGAGAGAAAAAGGGAGAGAGAGAGAAATTGCAAGATAAAGAGATAGAAAGATGAATAAATGCATGAAATACAATCAATGGTGAAAACACTGATATAACCCTGTCCTTCTCTTCCAACTATACACTGATATAACCCTGTCCTTGTCTTCCTGTTCTAATTATACATTTCACATTACATTTTAGTCATTTAGCAGACACTCTTATCCAGAGCGACTTACAGTTAGCGAGTGCATACATTTTTTTTCATACTGCCCCCCCGTGGGAATCGAACCCACAACCCTGGCGTTGCAAACGCCATGCTCTACCAACTGAGCTACATGGGACCCTGATATAACCGTGTCCCTCTCTTCCTGTTCTAACTATACACTGATATAACCCTGTTCCTCTCTTCCTGTTCTAACTATACACTGATATAACCCTGTCCCTCTCTTCCTGTTCTAACTATACACTGATATAACCCTGTTCCTCTCTTCCTGTTCTAACTATACACTGATATAACCCTGTCCCTCTCTTCCTGTTCTAACTATACACTGATATAACCCTGTTCCTCTCTTCCTGTTCTAACTATACACTGATATAACCCTGTTCCTCTCTTCCTGTTCTAACTATACACTGATATAACCCTGTCCCTCTCTTCCTGTTCTAACTATACACTGATATAACCCTGTTCCTCTCTTCCTGTTCTAACTATACACTGATATAACCCTGTTCCTCTCTTCCTGTTATAACTATACAGTGGGGTCATTCTGAGGTCAACTTCCCGTTCCCCTACTGTATAATATCTCATTGTGTGCCTCTCTATCCTCAGCTTCCTGTGCACCTAATTTCTCTGCCGCTCATCTCTCCGTGTCTCCTCTGAGAGACGCTTTAGATTGGAAGACACACATCTAATAATTGGCTCTGCTCACTTCTGCATCCCATTAATGAATCCGTCGCAGGGAGAGAAAATGACTACTGGACCACAGGAGAGACTAGAGGAGTCTGTGTTAGTAATGACTGGACCACAGGAGAGACTAGAGGAGTCTGTGTTAGTAATGACTGGACCACAGGAGAGACTAGAGGAGTCTGTGTTATTAATGACTGGACCACAGGAGAGACTAGAGGAGTCTGTGTTAGTAATGACTGGACCACAGGAGAGACTAGAGGAGTCTGTGTTATTAATGACTGGACCACAGGAGAGACTAGAGGAGTCTGTGTTAGTAATGACTGGACCACAGGAGAGACTAGAGGAGTCTGTGTTAGTAATGACTGGACCACAGGAGAGACTAGAGGAGTCTGTGTTAGTAATGACTGGACCACAGGAGAGACTAGAGGAGTCTGTGTTAGTAATGACTGGACCATAGGAGAGACTAGAGGAGTCTGTGTTAGTAATGACTGGACCACAGGAGAGACTAGAGGAGTCTGTGTTAGTAATGACTGGACCACAGGAGAGACTAGAGGAGTCTGTGTTATTAATGAGGCAGTCGTAGAGGAGTCCAGCCTATACTGTGTGGTCCTCTGTAGCTCAGCTGGTAGAGCACGGTGCTTGTAACGCCAGGGTAGTGGGTTCGATCCCTGGGACCACTCATACACAAAAATGTATGCACGCATGACTGTAAGTTGCTTTGGATAAAAGCGACAGCTAAATGGCATATTATTATTATTATAGTGAAGGGGACTACATGGATCGAGGCAAGGTTAGAGAGGCCCGGGAGTGTCGACTACTGAACACACTAATAAATGCAGACACACAGACAGAAATGCATGCAAGCACACGCACACACACACACACACACACACACACACACACACATAGTCACTCACACACATGCATAGTCCCACACACACACACACACCAATATATCCCAATGTCAAAACGACTAAAACACACCCCATGGGTAGGTTGGATAAACAAGTTGGCCTTTAGAACAGGCAATTATAGCCTGTCACAATACATCTTTTGGACCTTCCAACCTGAAGTGCTGAGGCTCCAGTTGCACCAGGTGTTTGTTTGTGTCCCAAATGGCACACTATTCCCTATATAGTGAACTACTTTTGACCAGGTCCCATAGGGAACAGGGTGCCATTTGGGGACACATCCTTTGTCTCTCTACCCCATCCATTCTAGGTCATAGTGTTGCTTGTAGTTAATCTAAAATCACCTCTGGAGCCTTGGGAGTCTCCTTGGTATGGAGTGTTTTGAAGAATGACAGAGAAACAAGAGAGTGAGAGAGAACTGAGAGAGAACAACAGAGCAACGAGAGAGAGAGCGAGAACAACAGAGCAACGAGAGCGAGAGAGAGAGAACTGAACGAGAACAACAGAGCAACGAGAGAGAGAGAGAGAGAACTGAGAGAGAACAACAGAGCAACGAGAGAGAGAGAGAACTGAGAGAGAACAACAGAGCAATGAGAGAGAGAGAGAACTGAGAGAGAACAACAGAGCAACGAGAGCGAGAGAGAGAGAACTGAACGAGAACAACAGAGCAACGAGAGAGAGAGAGAGAGAACTGAGAGAGAACAACAGAGCAACGAGAGCGAGAGAGAGAGAACTGAGAGAGAACAACAGAGCAACGAGAGAGAGAGAGAGAACTGAGAGAGAACAACAGAGCAACGAGAGAGAGAGAGAACTGAGAGAGAACAACAGAGCAACGAGAGAGAGAGAGAGAACTGAGAGAGAACAACAGAGCAACGAGAGAGAGAGAGAACTGAGAGAGAACAACAGAGCAACGAGAGAGAGAGAGAGAACTGAGAGAGAACAACAGAGCAACGAGAGCGAGAGAGAGAACTGAGAGAGAACAACAGAGCAACGAGAGCGAGAGAGAGAACTGAGAGAGAACAACAGAGCAATGAGAGAGAGAGAGAATTATGTCCCAATAATTATGTTAACAGAATGAGTAATTTAGCCTATTAAACCCAAAAACTATGTTTCAAGTGAGAATTAGGCAAGTCTGATGCCAAAAAATTTATGAAATGATTGACTACTTCACCCGTATTTATTTTATTTTTGCAAGTATAGTAGTGTGTAGTTCCTGTAGCTAGCTACCACTACATGGCAAAAAAGTAATGAACTACTGAAAACACTTCAGCCTTGTCTGACCTGTGATCTGACCTGTGATCTGTGTGGCAGTGGCAGTGAACCCTGACATCACAGCCCCCTAAGCCCCCACCCCCCACCCCCCTCTCCGCCAAACCCCCACACAATACACACACACACATACACACACACACACACACACACACACACGGTGTACGGCTCCACACCAGACCCCTGTGGACTTTTACTATTCTGTTAGAGATCATTTAGGCCCCGCCTCCTGAAACATGTGGGACCACTAATGGAGACAAATCTCAAAGCTCCAGGGCAGCCCCGATAGAAGGCTTTGAGCTAAAGCACCAATGGCAGCCGTGTGGCGCCCCGAGGCGAATATCACATCTGAGCGTGGGCATTGCCACCGAGCCTGCTGGGAAAGTGGAAAAAGGAAAAGAACTGAATGATCTGGCTGTGCTGTAAGAGGCAGGGAGGGAGGGAGGGAGGGAGGGAGGGAGGGAGGGAGGGAGGGAGGGAGGGAGGGAGGGAGGGAGGGAGGGAGGGAGGGAGGGAATACCCTGTGCAGGTGCTGTCTAGGTGTTGAGACTTTCTCTGTGTCACATTGTTATTGTCACCTGTCATATTTTTGCAATGTCATCAAATGTGTTCTTCCTCAGCCCATTCAGATCTAGAGTGAGGAGGAGTGTAGCGATCACATGACCTGTATCTTATATAATGTCTTGTAAGAGTGTGAAAGTGTCCCTGGGTTAAAAAACGATGAAAAGTCCATGACTGTGTATTGAAGCAGAGGAACTAGGATTTGGTTTCTGAGCGGATATTAATTGTTACACGGGCATGTAGTTTGCACTGCTTTGGTGTATCACTACACAGAAACACAACATCGAAATGCTTAGTTCTGCTGGTGCCTTTTTTCACGCTCTCTGACTCTCTCTCTTTGCTGATCCAGGGCTGCTGCGATATATTTTCTCCACACAGCAAAGCTCGGCATGCAGCGCATTTGAAGATGGGAGATGTTTTAATCATTCAGCCTCTTAATGATGACACTCCATTCATTATTAATGGAGGACTCCTCCCTCCATCACGCTCCGCTCCCACAACAGGAAGGAGAGCGCGGCTATTAGCATTAGCCACAGCGGCTCCCCCATTTGATCTTTGTGTAATTACAGCACATTTTACAGATTACATCCCGAGCACCGTGTTAAGCAGAGAGGGGCCCAACAATTCAGTTTTTTTCCCCACGAGGCAAGAAAGTATGTGTGTTTTGAGTTTCGGGTCTATTTGTACAGTGCGGAAATAATAATCATCAAGAATTCCTCTGAAGTACATACGGCCTTGAAGCAGAACTATAAAATAAATATGTCCAGGCAAAGTCTCAGTACTTTGTCTATTCCATACTATACTGACTTCCATAGGGAGTTCCTTGGAAAAGAATGTGCTGGCAATGTTGACCTATAAAACCGACTGAAGATGTCCTCTTTTCTATTGCCATTGATATCTCCATATAGTCCTTTGTTGATTTATCAGGTGAGAAAAATTTAGATTTTTTGTGTGTGCTTAAATCTTAAAATAGTATATTATTGATGTGTCTTTGGGTGTAGTTGCCCAGGGTAATCTCCCTAGAATGAAACATGATTGCATTTATATGCATCTAGTATAACAGATACCTAGAAAGCAGTCTATGAACTTGGAGTGTCAGCAACCAAAGATTTGGGTTTGCTTACGTAACTTTTTCTACATTGTGTCGTGTTACAGCCTGTATTTAAAATGGATTACATTGAGACGTTGTGTCACTGATCTACACACAATACCCCATAATGTCAAAGTGGAATTATGTTTCTAGAAATGTTTACAAAATAATAAAAAATGAAAAGGTGAAATGTCTTGAGTCAATAAGTATTCAACCGTTTTGTTATGGCAAGCGTAAATAAGTTCAGGAGTAAAAATTTGCTTAAAAAGGCACATCATAAGTTGCATGGACTCACTGTGTGCAATAATAGTGTTTAACATGATTTTTTAATGACTACCTCATCTCTGTACCCCACACATACAATTATCTCTTAGGTCTCTCAGTCGAGCAGTGCATTTCAAACACAAATTCATCCATAAAGACCAGGGAGGTTTTCCAATGGTTCGCAAAAGAAAGGCACCTATTGGTAGATGGGTAAAAAGAAAACAGACATCGAATATACCTTTGAGCATGGTGCAGTTATTAATTACACTTTGGATGGAGTATCAATACACCTAAAATCTATGGCAAGACTTGAAAATGGCTGTCTAGCAATGATCAACAACCAACTTGACAGAGCTTGAATAATTCTTTAAAGAATAATGGGCAAATATTGTACAATCCACTTAGAGACTTACCCAGAAAGACTCACAGCTGTAATCGCTGCCAAAGATGATTTGAACATGTATTGACTCAGGGGGTTGAATACTTATCTAATCAAGATATGTAGTGCCATCAGAAAGTATTCATACCCCTTGACTTATTTCACATTTTGTTGTGTTACACCCATCTACACCCAAGATGACAAAGTGAAAACATGTTTTTAGAAATGTTTGCAAATGTATTGAAAATGAAATACAGAAATATCTAATTTACGTAAGTATTCACACCCTTGAGTCAATACTTTGTAGAAGCACCTTTGGCAGCGATTACAGCTATGAGTCTTTCTGGGTAAGTCGTTAAGAGCTTTTCACACCTGGATTGTGCAACATTTGCCCATTATTATTTTCAAAATTCTTGTTAAGCACATTTTTACTCCTGAACTTATTTAAGCTTGCCATAAGAAAGGGGTTGGATACTTATTGACTCAAGACATTACAGCTTTTCGTTTTGAATTAATTTGTAAAAAAAAAAAAAAAGCATAATTCCAAAAATCTCAATTTAATCCATTTAAATTCAGGCTGTAACAACAAAATGTGGATAAGGTCAAGGGGTGTGAATACTTTCTGCAGGCACTATAGTTTTGCATCGTTAAGTGAAAGACAATGAGAGTGGAGGATGCTCGAATAGACAGGTTTTATTTTGGGGTAACTGAGTCCTCAGGTCAATAGAGTAATTTTATAAGTATCACTATGAGGTAAATGAGCAAGTTGTGTGGACTATCCCTTTAATTCCCCATTCTGTTGATGCACATTCCCCCATGGGATCATTCTGGTAGTATGTCTGCCACAGCAGGGTGGTGTGAGTGGGTTGGTAAAACAATCAGCATATAGAATGAACACATACAGTGAGGGAAAAAAGTATTTGATCCCCTGCTGATTTTGTAAGTTTGCCCACTGACAAAGAAATGATCAGTCTATAATTTTAATGGTAGGTTTATTTGAACAGTGAGAGACAGAATAACAAACAAAAAAAATACAGAAAAACGCATGTCAAAAATGTTATAAATTGATTTGCATTTTACTGAGGGAAAGAAGTATTTGACCCCTCTGCAAAACATGACTTAATACTTGGTGGCAAAACCCTTGTTGGCAATCACAGAGGTCAGATGTTTCTTATAGTTGGCCACCAGGTTTGGACACATCTCAGGAGGGATTTTGTCCCACTCCTCTTTGCAGATCTTCTCCAAGTCATTAAGGTTTTGAGCCTGACGTATGGGAACTCGAACCTTCAGCTCCCTCCACAGATTTTCTATGGGATTAAGGTCTGGAGACTGGCTAGACCACTCCAGGACCTTAATGTGCTTCTTCTTGAGCCACTCCTTTGTTGCTTTGGCCGTGTGTTTTGGGTCATTGTCATGCTGGAATACCCATCCACGACCCATTTTCAATGTCCTGGCTGAGGGAAGGAGGATCTCACCCAAGATTTGACGGTACATGGCGCCGTCCATCGTCCCTTTGATGCGGTGAAGTTGTCCTGTCCCCTTAGCAGAAAAACACCCCCAAAGCATAATGTTTCCACCTCCATGTTTGACGGTGGGGATGGTGTTCTTGGGGTCATAGGCAGCATTCCTCCTCCTCCAAACACGGCGAGTTGAGTTGATGCCAAAGAGCTCCATTTTGGTCTCATCTGACCACAACACTTTCACCCAGTTCTCCTCTGAATCATTCAGATGTTCAGTGGCAAACTTCAGACGGGCCTGTATATGTGCTTTCTTGAGCAGGGGGACCTTGCGGGCGCTGCAGGATTTCAGTCCTTCACGGCGTAGTGTGTTACCAATTGTTTTCTTGGTGACTATGGTCCCAGCTGCCTTGAGATCATTGACAAGATCCTCCCGTGTAGTTCTGGGCTGATTCCTCACCGTTCTCATGATCATTGCAACTCTACGAGGAGATCTTGCATGGAGCCCCAGGCCGAGGGAGATTGACAGTTATTTTGTGTTTCTTCCATTTGCGAATAATCGCACCAACTGTTGTCACCTTCTCACCAAGCTGCTTGGCGATGGTCTTGTAGCCCATTCCAGCCTTGTGTAGGTCTACAATCTTGTCCCTGACATCCTTGGAGAGCTCTTTGGTCTTGGCCATGGTGGAGAGTTTGGAATCTGATTGATTGATTGCTTCTGTGGACAGTTGTCTTTTATGCAGGTAACAAGCTGAGATTAGGAGCACTCCCTTTAAGAGTGTGCTCCTAATCTCAGCTCGTTACCTGTATAAAAGACACCTGGGAGCCAGAAATCTTTCTGATTGAGAGGGGGTCAAATACTTATTTCCTCATTAAAATGCAAATCAATTTATAACATTTTTGACATGCATTTTTCTGGACTTTTTTGTTATTATTCTGTCTCTCACTGTTCAAATAAACCTACCATTAAAATTATAGACTGATAATTTCTTTGTCAGTGGGCAAACGTACAAAATCAGCAGGGGATCAAATACTTTTTTCCCTCACTGTACTATACAGGACCCACTGCCTTTACACTAACATCCACTATTCCACTGTCAGCAGCCAATTAGGTATAATGAACAATAAAGCAATCAAAATAATGTGATAAATTGAAGCTTTTGTTCACCATTCCATTACATGGAACCTGTGAAGCAATCTTTGTTGAGGTCCAACACATAGAGAAAGGAAATTAATTGCTTGATTACCAATTGTGTAATTGTGCATTGACAATTGTTAATGACTATTAAATGACAATCAACAATGACTCAATTTGATTGCAGGCAGAGGGTCATAGAACCAACGGAACATGTTGTTCATTTGATGCACACCACTGTACACTCTGTTCCTTACCTCCTGTTGCTGAGTGAATGAGCACTATACCACAGCTATGCGATTCAGAGGGATCTGTCTCAATAGTCTAAAGTGGCTTCCTTGTCTCATTTCCTTCTGGGTTAGTCAGAGGAAGATTCTCAATAGTCTAGAGTGGCTTCCTTGTCTCCTTTCCTTCTGGGTGAGTCAGAGGAAGATTCTCAATAGTCTAAAGTGGCTTCCTTCTCTCATTTCCTTCTGGGTGAGTCAGAGGAAGATTCTCAATAGTCTAAAGTGGCTTCCTTCTCTCATTTCCTTCTGGGTGAGTCAGAGGAAGATTCTCAATAGTCTAGAGTGGCTTCCTTGTCTCCTTTCCTTCTAGGTGAGTCAGAGGAAGAATCTCAGTAGTCTAAAGTGGCTTCCTTGTCTCATTGACTTCTGGGTGAGTCAGAGGAAGATTCTCAATATTATCCAGTGGTTTCCTTCCTGTCCTTGTCTCCTTTCTTTGATCTGTACAAACTGCCATAACTGGCTAGATGAGAGATAGTTTCCAGCTGTACTGACAGTAACTGAGTGTTCAGATCAGTTTAGATGAATGAAACGAGACAAGGAGAGGAAGCCAATTTAGACCATTGAGACGCACCCTTCGAGCAGAAGGAACAGGTGAAGAAACAGAGACGAAGAGAGAGAGAGAGAGAGAGAGAGAGAGAGAGAGAGAGAGAGAGAGAGAGAGAGAGAGAGAGAGAGAGAGAGAGGGAATGGTTTGCTTTGCTTTCTGCACACGGGCACAGGGGCATATGAGCCAGATGGGGAAGCTGGATTCAGTACTCTCTTTAGGGGCTCGCCAAGCCATTTGGCTCCGCTCCAAATGGGCAATTTTGTCGAGCGGGGTGACGTCTGCTGTGGCAAAAAGAAAAGCCAGATGAACAAAAACTAAAAAGTAAAGTGGGAAGGCGGGAGAAGAGGATTATACAAATGTTTTACATAAGCACACTCATCAGTGTAGAGAGTGTCTTATTGGGGCTATTATTACTACTGTGTTGGGGAAATTAATATACCTAAAGCACATATGACTTAGACTGCCCAGCTTAATCTTTTCTTTTTATTGGCCAGTCTGAGATATGGCTTTTTCTTTGCAACTCTGCCTAGAAGGTCAGCATCCCGGAGTCGCCTCTTCACTGTTGACGTTGAGACTGGTGTTTTGCGGGTACTATTTAATGAAGCTGCCAGTTGAGGACCTGTGAGGCGTCTGTTTCTCAAACTAGACACTCTAATGTATTTGTCCTCTTGCTCAGTTGTGCACCGGGGCCTCCCACTCCTCTCTCTATTCTGGTTAGAGCCAGTTTGCGCTGTTCTGTGAAGGGAGTAGTACACAGCGTTGTACGAGATCTTCAGTTTCTTGGCAATTTCTCGCATGGAATAGCCTTCATTTCTCAGAACAAGAATAGACTGATGAGTTTCAGAAGAAAGTTATTTGTTTCTGGCCATTTTGAGCCTGTAATCGAACCCACAATTGCTGAAGCTCCAGATACACAACTAGTCTCAAGAAGGCCAGTTTTATTGCTTCTTTAATCAGCACAACAGTTTTCAGCTGTGCTAACATAATTGCAAAAGAGTTTTCTAATGATCAATTAGCCTTTTAAAATGATAAACTTGGATTAGCAAACACAACGTGCCATTGGAACACAGGACTGATGGTTGCTGATAATGGGCCTCTGTATGCCTATGTAGATATTCCATTAAAAATCAGCCGTTTCCAGCTACAATAGCCATTTACAACATTAACAATGTCTACACTGTATTTCTGATCAATTTGATGTTATTTTAACGGACAAAAAAATTGCTTTTCTTTCAAAAACACGGACATTTCTAAGTGACCCCAAAATTTTGAATGGTAGTGTATATATAATACTTGTCTTGGACACTCTTGAAAACGAGATGGTGTATCTCATCCTGCAAAATGTCAAATAACTATATAAACACTGGGAAGCATAGCAGGCGGTGATTAGCATTGGAGAGGCTGATTGAAGGGGGATTCCACTACCAGCTTGGAGTAGAGGGTGGAACTGCCTGACGAGTAGAATGAGAAGTAGGGACACTTTTCAAATTAACGTAATCAGATGCAACAGCACAGAACGTGAGTCTATATCCGAAAATGCCTCAATGCAGTTTAAAACAGGGGTGTATAATACTGGTCCTCAAAGGTGCCAGTGTTTGCTGGTTTCTGGGCTTACCTCATAACCAGAGACTGAGTAGCACCTGACTAACCAAGTGTGTGGTCTCTCGTGGATCAACAAATTACATTTAATAATCAATTAATATGGAGAACCAGCACAATAGTGATAGGTTCAGAGTTATGTGCCCCTTGTGTAAACTCACAGTCTAAATATTTGATAAGGAGCATCATTAACATAGATTATGTTTATAAGGCAGTTAAAACAAAACTGCCATATATACACTTTCGTTGCCAAACAGTATATAATTCGCCTCCTGCATATATCTACGGGGTATCCATTTCACAATGCAGTGGACTTGAGGTCGGCTGAGCCTGAGAGCGGGAGTGCTGGGTAAGACTGTTGTTTAATGCATTACGTGTAGTAAAATGCTGAATATAGTATTACCCTGCTGAGATATGATATTCCCCTAGATAAGGGAGTAGTGGGTGGTGGACGTGCAAATGAATTACAAATAAGTACTGAACCCATTCATTTTTTTTCATGATACGGAGTGCATAATGCATAGCATGCATACCCGTTTTCTCATTATCGGTGGGAGAAAAGAAGGAATGAGAATATGGGGGGGGGGGAATCCAAGCGCTAGCCTCGTCGGTAAGACTAAATGAGAGTAAGGGAATTATATAACATTATTCCCAGTCAGACAGACAGACAGACAGACAGGGGGAGGGGGCAGCAGAACTACCCCAAAGTCGATACTTTGTAGAGCCACCGTTTGCAGCAATTACAGCAGCATGTCTCTTGGGGTATGTCTCTATAAGCTTGGCACATCTAGCCACTGGGATTTTTGCCCATTCTTCAAGGCAAAACTGCTCCAGCTCCTTCAAGTTGGATGGGTTCCACTGGTGTACAGCAATCTTTAAGTCATACCACAGATTGTCAATTGGGTTGAGGTCTGGGCATTGACTAGGCCATTCCAAGACATTTAAATGTTTCCCCTTAAACCACTTGAGTGTTGCTTTAGCAGTATGATTAGGGTCATTGTCCTGCTGGAAGGTGAACCTCTGTCCCTGTATTTAGCGCCATCCATCATTCCTTCAATTCTGACCAGTTTCCCAGTCCCTGCCGATGAAAAACATCCCCACAGCATGATGCTGGGATGGTGTTCTCGGGGTGATGAGAGATGTTGGGTTTGCGCCAGACATAGTGTTTTCCTTGATGGCCAAAAAGCTAAATTTTTGTCTCATCTGACCAGAGTACCTTCTTCCATAAGTTTGGGGAGTCTCCCACATGCCTTTTGGTGAACACCAAACGTGTTTGCTTATTTCTTCTTTATGCAATGGCTTTTTTTCTGGCCACTCTTCCGTAAAGCCCAGCTCTGTGGCGTGTACGGCTTAAAGTGGTCCTATGGACAGATACTCCAATCTCCGCTGTGGAGCTTTGCAGCTCCTTCAGGGTTATCTTTGCTCTCTTTGTTGCCTCTCTGATTAATGCCCTCCTTGCCTGGTCCGTGAGTTTTGGTGGGCGGCCCTCTCTTGGCAGGTTTGTTGTGGTGCCATATTCTTTCAATTTTTTAATAATGGATTTAATGGTGCTCTGTGGGATGTTCAAAGTTTCTGATATGTTTTTATAACCCAACCCTGATCTGTACTTCTACACAACTTTATCCCTGACCTGTTTGGAGAGCTCTCCTTGGTCTTCATGGTGCCGCTTGCTTGGTGGTGCCCCTTGCTTAGTGGTGTTGCAGACTCTGGGGCCTTTCAGAACCGGTGTATATATACTGAGATCATGTGACAGATCATGTGACACTTAGAATGCACACAGGTGGACTTTATTTAACTAATTATGTGACTTCTGAAGGTAATTGGTTGCACCAGATCTTATTTAGGGGCTTCATAACAAAGGGGGTGAATACATATGCACACACCACTTTTCCGTAATTTATTTTTTAGAATTCTTTGAAACAAGTTATTTTTTTCATTTCACTTCACCAATTCTGACTATTTTGTGTATGTCCATTACATGAAATCCAAATAAAAATCCATTTAAATTACAGGTTGTAATGCAACAAAATAGGAAACATGCCAAGGGGGATGAATACTTTTGCAAGGCACTGTAAATACAGGCTGATGTCACCCTCACGGGGTCCTAAGACAAGAGTCCTTATGGGAGAGGATATGATCCATCGTAGGCCGGCATTTTGGAAATAGCCATAGTCTTATGGTCAGCCTTGTGGGATACGTTGAAGACGCTGTGAATTCACAGAGCTGTGTGAGATGAAAGTAACACGATAATGGTGCAATGTGAAACTTGTTTTTAGTGTTGGACTCTTTGTGTATAATATATTAAGCTATACTGTACTACATGCTGAGCAGATAGTGAGCCATTTCATCCATTCCTATAGAGAACATTTTGTTTGGATGTTCAGAGAATATTGTATTACTAGTGATAGTATTACTGGACACACAACCATGGCCATTCTTCAAACAAGCTTAAACCAAAGATGTGAGTGGAGGTCGAATGCATTACGTAAATTACTCAAACAAGCACAAACAGTACATGAGTGCTCAGACCCTTTCAAACTATCCACCAGAGGTGGTTGGTGGGAGGAGCTTTAGGAGGACGGGGTCATTGTAATGGCTGGAATGGAATTAATGGAACAGAGTCAAACATGTGGTTTCCATATGTTTGATGTGTTTGACTCCATTCCATTTATTCCATTCTAGCCATTAAAATGAACCCATCCTCCTATAGCTCCTCCCACCAGCCTCCACTGCTATCAACATACAGTACATGAGTGCTCAGACCCTTTCCAACACATTTTACCGCCAGAAATCTGGAAACGACTCCAAGGACATAAGTTTAGAGAGAAAGAGAGATAAGAAGAGACAGAAAGAGAGTGAAACAGTGAGAGAGAGGGGGGGCAGACAGAGAGAGAGAGCGGAAGAGAGGCCTGAACAAGATAGAGCAAGAGGGGTGAGAGGAGGAAGGGACAGACACTGGAGAGAACAGTGAGTATGAGCAAACATTTGAGAGGAGAGAGAGAGAAAGCCCACTTTCTCCTTATTTCCTGGTGAGGTGGCTGGAATCAAAGATGTCACACTGATTTTTACTAGCAGAGGATGTCACCGTGCCCTGAATACTTTGAGGTCTTTCAGAGTCCTTTATCACTGTAACCAGACTAGCTTACATTTACATTACATTTTAATCATTTAGCAGACGCTCTTATCCAGAGCGACTTACAGGAGCAATTAGGGTTAAGTGCCTTGCTCAAGGGCACTTCGACAGATTTTTCACCTAGTTGGCTCGGGGATTAGAACCAGCGACCTTTCGGTTACTGGCACAACGCTCTTACCCACTAAGCTACCTGCCGCCCCACGCTTTACTAAACTCTACTTACAAAGTTGATGTATGAACAAGGTGGATCACATGTGTGAAGGGGATTCCTTTAACGCTGCCAAGTTGATGTGAACTGATATAGTACACATAGTATTTAGGTGAGTAAAGCTTTGCCGATTGTCCCATCTTCTTACTGTGTGGAGCTAAACCTTGCTAACTTGTTGACTTTATTGACTTCACTAGCCTGTAAGGTGGTCTTATTAGGACAGCATCACACATAGTTGTGTGTCAGAGTCACTCAAAATACTATGGATGTGTGATTCAGTCCTAATATGGACACCATACACACCATGGACACATTATGCTGTCCTAATATGGACACCATACACACAATGGACACATGATGCTGTCCTAATATGGACACCATGCACACCATGGACACCATGGACACCATACACACAATGGATACATAACGCTGTCCTAATATGGACACCATACACACCATGAACGCATGATGTTGTCCTAATATGGACACCATACACACCATGGACACATGATGCTGTCCGAATATCCTTTGGAAGAGCTGTCTGTGCATCACATGGGTCTCAGACTGCAGTCCATCTACCAACCAACAAAAGCTTATCTAAGCTTCTATGATGTATGATAATGCCTTGCCTACTGGTTATAACCAGACACCACTGACTCCTGACTTAATAGACTGGGTATAACCAGACACCACTGACTCCTGACTTAATAGACTGGTTATAACCAGACACCACTGACTCCTGACTTAATAGACTGGTTATAACCCGACACCACTGACTCCTGACTTAATAGACTGGGTATAACCAGACACCACTGACTCCTGACTTAATAGACTGGGTATAACCAGACACCACTGACGCCTGACTTAATAGACTGGTTATAACCAGACACGACACGACAGACACCTGACTTAATAGACTGGTTGTGACCAGACACCACTGACTCCTGACTTAATAGACAGGTTATAACCAGACAGCACTGACACCTGAATTAATAGACTGGTTATAACCAGACACCTGACTTAATAGACTGGGTATAACCAGACACCACTGACACCTGACTTAAAAGACTGGTTATAACCAGACACCACTGACGCCTGAATTAATAGACTGGGTATAACCAGACACCACTGACTCTTGACTTAATAGACTGGGTATAACCAGACACCACTGACTCCTGACTTAATAGACTGGTTATAACCAGACACTACAGACACCTGACTTAATAGACTGGGTATAACAAGACACCACTGACTCGTGACTTAATAGACTGGTTATAATCAGACACCACTGACTCCTGACTTAATAGACTGGTTATAACCAGACACTACAGACACCTGACTTAATAGACTGGGTATAACCAGATACCCCTGACTCCTGACTTAATAGACTGGTTATAACCAGACACCACTGACACCTGACTTAAAAGACTGGTTTTAACCAGACACCACCGACTCCTGACTTAATAGACAGGATACAACCAGACACCACCGACACCTGACTTAATAGACTGGGTATAACCAGACACCACTGACAACTGACTTAATAGACTGGTTATAACCAGACACCTGACTTAAAAGAAGACTGGTTATAACCAGACACCACCGACACCTGACACACTCATCGTTAGCCGCCACTGGAGGACTTGACAGACTGGGTATATAAACCTGGGTGATTGGGAGATGTAAGGGACCTCATTCACAATCATGGAATAAATATGGTGAATAAACAAATGCGTGGGGGTCTGATGAGTAAACAGATCCTTGTTGGGACATGGCCCACAAAATATATTTAGAACAGCTAGTGCTACACTAGCTAGCACTACTTAGACATACAGCTAAAGGCTAATGACAGCACCGAGGGGCTATGGCTTGATGGGAGTCTCACCTGGAGTCCATGGTCACAGTGTGTGTGTGTGTGTGTGTGCGTGTGTACGTGTGCGTGTCTGTGTGCTTTTGTATGTGTGTGTGTGTGCTTTTGTGTGTGTGTGTGTGTGTGTGCTTTTGTGTGTGTGTGTGTGTGTGTGAGTGTGTGTGTGTGCTTTTGTGTGTGTGTGTGTGTCTGTGTGTATGTGTGTGTGTGCTTTTGTGTGTATGTGTGTATGTGTGTGTGTGTGCGTGTGTGTGTATATGTGTGTGTGTGTGTGTGTGTGTGTATATATGTGTGTGTGTGTGTGTGTGTGTGTGTGTGTGTGTGTGTGTGTGTGTGTGTGTGTGTGTGTGTGTGGGCCTGTATACTGTGCGTGCTTACCTGCACTAGGAGAGAATGACAAAGCAGTGATCAACCTAATTCATTAATATCTGACAGCTGGCGAGCAGATAGACAGACATGTCTCTACATGTCTGGCCATGCATGAGCTTCATATGCTGTTGCATGACTATCTTTACTCTTCTTAAATCTAACTAAATGTTATCGAAAATGTAATCCACGTAATCCCAAAAGTAATTATTTCTCATGAGAGGGCTATAAACAATAACTAGTTATGCTGCACACTCCAAGAAAGAGTTAAAATCGAACCTTTCTGGTCAAAATAGTTATAAATTGCTGAGGTGTTGTCACGGTTTCGGCCGAGGCTGCTCCTCCTCCTGGTTCGGGCAGGCTTCGGCGGTCGTCGTCCCCGGAGTACTAGCTGCCACCGATCTATGTTTCATGTTCGTTTGGTTTTGTCTTGATGTTGTACACCTGTGTCTTGTTAGTCCTCGTTAGTGTCCTATTTAGTTCTCGTTGTGTGTGTTTGTCTTTGTGTGTGATTGCTCTTCTGTTTTGTGTTGGAGCTACGTACTTCCCTCCAGTGTTTTGGAGAGGTTTTCGCACATGTTAGTGCGCCGTTTGTTTGACGCCTGTGTGCGCCGTTATTTCGCCTTCGGGCTTATTGTGCTTATTTTCTACGTGAATATTGCACTAAAGTCTTTTGGACTGAGCTTCTGCGTCCTGCGCTTGATTCATGCACCACACCCACCTTCAGCACCCCTTGACAGAATCACACACCAGAATGGAATCAGCAGGATCTGCAGTTACGCCTGAGTCGCTCGAGGAGCATGTTCGCGGCCAAGATGACCAGATACGACAACTGGGGACCGCTCTACAGGACGTCATCAACACCCTGCACCGATGGGAGGCCAGCGGGGTACCCACACCTCCACCTACCCTGCCAACCCCATCGGCCGGTCCACCAGTCCCAGGTCCGGAACCCAGGGGGATTCGGCTCTCGCTCCCGAGGGCGTATGACGGAACAGCTGCCGGGTGTCAGGGGTTCCTCCTGCAGGTGGAGCTCTACCTGGCCACTGTACACCCGGTGCCCTCGGGACACGAGAGCGTTTCCGCTCTCATCTCCTGTCTCACGGGCAAGGCGTTGGAGTGGGCTAACGCCGAGTGGAGGAAGATGGACGCCAACACCATCTCCTACGCCGAGTTCTCCCGCCGCTTCAAGGCCGTGTTCGACCATCCACCTGAGGGCAAAGCGGCGGGGAGCGTCTAGTCCACCTGAGACAGGGGAGGAGGAGCGCACAGGCGTTTGCTCTAGAGTTCCGGACTCTAGCGGCGGACGCAGGGTGGAATGAACGGGCCCTCATCGACCATTTTCGATGTAGCCTACGGGAGGACGTTCAACGTGAGTTGGCCTGCAGGGATACCCATCTCACCTTCGACCAGTTGGTCGATATGTCCATCCGTCTGGACACCCTGCTGGCCACCCGTGGACGTTCCGAGGGGGTCCGTCCATTCCGCCCTCCGGCACCTCCGAGCCGAGCCCTATGGAGCTCGGGGTGCCGGGCGCTAGAGAAAGGAGGAGGAGGAGCCCGAGGGGGCCTGTCTCCTGCACCAAGTACGGTCGTGGAGGGCACACTGCGGCCAGGTGCTGGGGAGGGTTCTCCGGGGGAGAAGACAACAGGCCACGCACTGGGGGGCCTCCCAGGTGAGTAGACGTCCCACTTACCCAGAGCTTTCTGTTGTGCACTTTTGTATACCTGTGTGTTTTCCACAGGTTGCACCTCATTCCCAGCATAAGGCGCTAGTAGATTCAGGCGCAGCTGGGAATTTTGTTGATCGGAAGTTTTGTTTAGATTTAGGGATCCCTCTCCTACCTGTTGACAAACCTTTTCCCGTTCATGCCTTAGATAGCCGCCCGTTGGGGTCGGGGTTGATTAGGGGAGATCACAGCACCACTTAGGATGTGTGCGCAGGGGGGGTCATGAAGAGACTATACAGCTGTATCTGATCGACTCTCCTGCGTACCCAGTGGTGCTGGGAATTCCCTGGTTAAGCACCCATAACCCTGCTATTTCGTGGCAACAGAGGGCTCTCGATGGGTGGTCTGCTCAGTGCGAGGGGCGATGTCTGGGTGTTTCCGTGGGGGCGACTTCGGTGGAAAGTCCAAACCAAGTGCCCGCACTGCACATTCCGCCTGAATATGGGGATTTAGCTCTCGTGTTTAGTAAAACTAGGGCGACGCAGTTGCCTCCTCATAGACAGGGGGATTGTGCGATTGATCTCCAGGCAGGAGCAGCGCTCCCACGGAGCCACGTGTATCCTTTGTCTCAAGAGGAGAGAAAAGCTATGGAGACTTACATAGCCGAATCTTTGAGACAGGGATACATTCGGCCCTCCACTTCTCCCGCCTCCTCAAGCTTCTTTTTTGTGAAGAAGAAAGATGGAGGGTTGCGCCCGTGCATTGATTACCGTGGTCTCAATCAGATTACTGTGAAATACAGTTATCCACTCCCTCTGATTGCGACCATGACAGAGTCATTGCATGGAGCGCGGTTTTTCACAAAATTGGATCTCAGGAGCGCGTATAACTTGGTGCGCATTAGGGGGGGCGACGAATGGAAGACAGCGTTTAGTACCACGTCAGGTCATTTCGAATATCTCGTCATGCCATATGGGTTGATGAATGCTCCATCAGTCTTCCAATCCTTCGTAGATGACATTTTCTGGGATATGCAGGGACAAGGGGTGGTCATGTACATTGATGACATTCTGGTGTACTCGTCTACCCGAGCCGAGCATATAACCCTGGTGCGTCGTGTATTGAGGAGGCTGTTGGAGCACGACCTATATGTCAAGGCAGAGAAATGTCTGTTTTTCCAGGAGTCGGTCTCCTTTTTGGGTTATCGGTTGTCCGCGTCAGGGGTGAGAATGGAGGTGGATCGTGTGTCCGCTGTGTGTAATTGGCAAACTCCAACCACTGTAAAAGAGGTGCAGCAGTTCTTGGGCTTTGCGAATTACTACCGGAGGTTTATCCGGGGTTTTGGACAGGTGGCAGCTCCCATCACGTCCCTTCTGAAAGGGGGGTCCGGTGCGCCTGCAGTGGTCAGCTGATGCGGACAGGGCCTTTAGGAGACTGAAGGACCTGTTTACGTCGGCTCCGGTGCTGGCGCATCCGGATCCCGCATTACCCTTTCAGGTTGAGGTAGACGCGTCTGAGGCTGGTATAGGGGCCGTTCTCTCTCAACAGTCCGGCACGCCACCTAAACTCCGCCCCTGTGCTTTTTACTCAAAAAGCTCAGCCCGGCGGAGCGTAACTATGACGTTGGGGACAGGGAGCTGTTAGCTGTAGTTCAAGCCCTTAAGGTGTGGAGGCATTGGCTTGAGGGGGCTCAACACCCTTTCCTCATTTTGACTGACCATCGGAACCTGGAGTACATCCGGGCAGCGAGGAGACTGAACCCTCGCCAGGCTCGATGGAGTATGTTTCTCACCAGGTTCGTATTTAAAATCACGTACATCCCTGGGTCCCAGAATGGTAAGGCAGATGCGCTGTCCCGGCGGTATGACACGGAGGAGAGGTCCGTTGAGCCTACTCCCATACTACCGGAGTCTTGCATTGTGGCACCGGTGGTGTGGGAGGTCGATGCCGAAATCGAGCGAGCGTTGCGTACCGACCCCAGCCCTCCACAGTGTCCTGAGGGTCGGAAGTACGTTCCACTCGAGATTCGGGATCGACTCATTTACTGGGCTCACACGTCACCCTCCTCTGGACATCCGGGTATTGGCCGGACAGTGCATTGCCTTAGCACTAAATACTGGTGGCCCACTTTGGCTAGGGATGTGAGGGTTTATGTCTCCTCCTGCTCGGTGTGCGCCCAGTGTAAGGCGCCCGACATCTGCCCAGGGGTAAGTTACAACCCCTGCCCGTTCCACAACGACCATGGTCCCACCTCTCGGTGGATTTTGTGACAGACCTTCCCCTCTCTCAGGGGAATACCACCATCCTGGTCGTTGTGGACCGTTTCTCTAAGGCCTGTCGTCTTCTCCCTATGTCGGGTCTTCCTACTGCCCTACAGACCGCTGAGGCCCTATTTACCCACGTCTTCCGGCTTTACTTGGTACCCGAGGATATAGTGTCTGATCGAGGCCCCCAGTTTACCTCCCGTGTTTGGAGAGCGTTCATGGAGCGTTTGGGGGTCTCGGTTAGCCTTACCTCAGGGTACCACCCGGAGAGTAACGGGCAGGTAGAACGTGTCAACCTGGATGTGGGTAGGTTTCTGAGGTCGTATTGCCAGGGCCGGCCGGAGGAGTGGGCACGGTACATTCCCTGGGCCGAGATGGCCCAGAACTCTCTCCGCCACTCCTCTACCAACCTAACCCCCCTTCCAATGTGTGTTAGGTTACCAGCCGGTTCTGGCACCTTGGCAGCAGAGCCAGATCGAGGCCCCTGCGGTGGATGATTGGATGAGGCGCTCGGAAGAGACGTGGAACGCTGCCCACGTCCACCTGCAGCGGGCCGTCCCTTCGTCACAAGGCGAGCGCCGATCTCCACCGCAGTGAGGGGCCGGTGTACGCACCCGGAGATCGAGTCTGGCTCTCTACCAGAAACCTACCCCTCCGCCTGCCCTGCCGGAAGCTGGGTCGGCGGTTTGTGAGGGCCCTTTAAAGTCCTGAGAAGATTGAACGAGGTGTGTTATAGGTTACATCTACCTGTTGAGTATAAGAATATTAACCCCTCGTTCCATGTGTCTCTTCTCAGGCCGGTGGTAGCTGGTCCACTCCAGGACAATGTGATAGGGGAGACTCCTCCGCCCCACTGGACATCGAGGGGGCTCCGGCGTACACCGTTCGGTCCATCTTGGACTCAAGACGCCGGATGGGGGGTCTCCAGTATCTCGTGGAGTGGGAGGGGTACGGCCCGGAGGAGCGGTGCTGGGTGCCGCGGAGGGACATCCTAGACCCATCTCTCCTGTCGGAGTTCCACCGGGACCATCCCGCGCGCCCTGCTCCGCGTCCTCCTGGTCGTCCCCGAGGCCGGGGTCGGCGCACGGCTGGGGCCGCGCGTCAAGGGGGGGGTATTGTCACGGTTTCGGCCAAGGCTGCTCCTCCTCCTGGTTCGGGCAGGCTTCGGCGGTCGTCGTCCCCGGAGTACTAGCTGCCACCGATCTATGTTTCATGTTCGTTTGGTTTTGTCTTGATGTTGTACACCTGTGTCTTGTTAGTCCTCGTTAGTGTCCTATTTAGTTCTCGTTGTGTGTGTTTGTCTTTGTGTGTGATTGCTCTTCTGTTTTGTGTTGGAGCTACGTACTTCTCTCCAGTGTTTTGGAGAGGTTTTCGCACATGTTAGTGCGCCGTTTGTTTGACGCCTGTGTGCGCCGTTATTTCGCCTTCGGGCTTATTGTGCTTATTTTCTACGTGAATATTGCACTAAAGTCTTTTGGACTGAGCTTCTGCGTCCTGCGCTTGATTCATGCACCACACCCACCTTCAGCACCCCTTGACAGGTGTAGTCACTTTTGAGGATACAAGCTCCAGTACACAGTACAAATATGATTAAAATATTAAAATATTTTACATGATGCTTTTCCTATTCAACAAAACTGTATGAATAAGGCTTGAAATGACTTATATGCTTTCTAAATATAGTATAATCAAATTATAAAATGACTATAAGATTTTACCTTCCTTATAACTGTAAAATACATATTTGTGTTAGAGAAAATATTTTCTAAAGGCCTCTCTTGATCAAAGTGTCTGCCCCCACTGCTGTGAACGTCACACAGAGCTCTAGCTTGGCTTACTGACTTCGTTAGGAACTCGCATTTAATCTCATATCCATCTATGACAAACAGAAAGTGTTTTTTGTTTAAAATCTATGAATGACTTTAGATTACTTTGATAAAGTTTGCTATAAATCTATCTCTGAATGTACTAGAGTGACAAAAACAAGACGTACTGTAAGGATTGCAGGCACGTGCTTTGTCAGTGGCTGTGACGTAAGGTTCAGCCAGGAGTTGATGGACAGTCGGAAGAGCGAATGAAATGGTAGGAGGCACATCCCAGCTTCAAGTGGCATCAGATTTAACATCCTACATCACACAGGCGGAAGAGATATACTTCTGTGTCCGTGAGAACCAGGGCTACCGCTCAACGCACGCCGTTTCAATCTATGGTGTCCACAGATCGAATTAAAAGCGGAAATGTCGGTTGGAACCAGTACCAGGGGACTTTACATCTATTAAATGAATGTGGAATTCCACTTTTCTTTTGTAGTTGTTATGTTTTATTGAGACAATACAGAAGAGTGACTCAGGACCAAAGGCAGAAACAGGGATTGAACCCCGGTCTCAGGGATGAGATACATTTGATAGCTCCGGGTGTGTTACTACTAGGCCACAGACTCTGCACAACTCTCTTTAATTTATCTTGGCTAAAGAACATGCCACATCATGGGCCATTCGTTGTGACTCACAGCTCAAACTACTCCATGAAACAACCTAGTATCCAAGACGGCTACTCTGTAAACAGAAAAGTTAATTAACTGAAACACGTGGCTTTTTCCAAGCCATTTCATCTCTCTGTACAAAAGGGCATTCAACTTAATTTGTCCAAATATGAAACTCGGGTGCAAAGCATGGTTTCTGTTTAAAATGTATTTCCATTTGGTGTCTTAATTAAAAGAGTAGGGTATTAAATTGGCTTTAGCTGTGGGTGGGTGTAACCCTAGGAAAAGCTCTGCCACCTTCTCCTCCTTCCTTAATAATCCTCCACCTTCTCCCCCTCCCTCCTCCCTCTCTGTGGACGACTTTGTCTACCACTTTGAAAAGAAGGTCGACAACATCCGCTTCTCATTCACTCAGTCTATTGAGTCCACTGGTCCCACTTACACAGAACTACCCTACGCCTTGACCTCTATCTCCCTTCTCTCTCCAGATGAAATCCTGTGACTAGTGATGTCCGGCCCCATGACAACCTGCCCACTCGACCCCATCTCCTCTTCCCTTCTCCAGAGTACCTCTAGAGACCTTCTCCCATTCCTCACTTCCCTCATCAACTCATCCCTGACCATTGGCTGCGTCCCCTTGGAATTCAAGGCCAGAGTTGCTCCCCTCCTCAAGAAACCAACACACAAATCCTCTGATGTCAAAAACGACAGACCGGTATCCCTTCTTTCTTTTCTTTCCAAAACACTTGCTGTCTCTAACCAACTCCCTCGCTATCACTCTCAGAACGATCTTCTTGACCCTAACCAGTCAGGCTTCAAGACTGGTCACTCAACTGAGACCGCTCTCCTCTGTGTCACGGACGTTCTCCTCACTGCCAAAGCTGACTCGCTCTCTGTTCTCAACCTCCTAGATCTATCCACTGCCTTGGACTCCGTGAACCATCAGATCCTCCTCTCAACCCTCTCAGGGCTGGATGTCTCAGGCTCCGCACATTCTTGGATTGCATCATTCCTGGCAGGCCGCTCCTACCAGGTGACATGGAGAGGATCTGTGTCTGCACCACGTGCTCTCACTACTGGTGTCCCCCAGGACTCGGTTCTAGGCCCTCTCCTCTGCTCTCTATTCACTCGGCTCCGTCATATCCTCACTTGGTCTCTCCTATCATTGCTATGCGGATGACACTCAACTACTTTTCTCCTTCCTCCCTTCTGAGACCCAGGTGGCGACACGCATCTCTATGGGAGGTCAGCTCCTGCTCAGCCCAGTCAAAGCTTTTCTCTGTCCTGGCATCCCAATGGTGGAATGAGCTTCCCCCTGAAGCTAGGACAGCAGAGTCCCTGCCCATCTTCCGAAAACGTCTGAAACCCTACCTCTTCAAAGAGTATCTTAACTAATCCCACAGCACCCCCCCACCCCCCATAACAAAAATAAATACAAAAAAGATCATCACATTTTACTTACTATGAGACTATGTGGTTGTCCCACCTAGCTATCTTAAGTCGCTCTGGATAAGAGCATCTGCTAAACGACTAAAATGTAAATGTCAAAATGTGTGAAGCGAAGGTTGAACACAACCATTTATTTTCAAAGAAATGTCAGAGGATTCTTCTATTCTATGACATTATAATACATTTTCTGGGTATTCTGAAACTATTCCGTAGCTTAGCAAAGCTAAAGATTCTAAATTATTTTAATTTGCTTGGTTTCGTAAAAGCACAATCTGTGAGACTCCATGCTGTTCAATGGTAATTTGGACACCAATTGGTTTTGAAGAGTATAAATTCCTTATGGGCTGCTTTAGGCTATAATAACCTCATATTTAACATACTCTATTTTAATGCTTTACAATATATGTCTACACCTATCAAGCCAATCTCCTGGACTGACAGTCTTTGCATCCATCGCTCAGTCTATGGATATGAGAGTGGTATCATTCCCCCAGGCCCCATCCCTCAGCAAACCATGTAGAGGCCACAGTTATCATTCCCCCAGGCCCCATCCCTCAGCAAACCATTGCGAGGCCACAGTTATCATTCCCCCAGGCCCCATCCCTCAGCAAACCATTGTGAGGCCACAGTTATCATTCCCCCAGGCCCCATCCCTCAGCAAACCATTGCGAGGCCACAGTTATCATTCCCCCAGGCCCCATCCCTCAGCAAACCATTGTGAGGCCACAGTTATCATTCCCCCAGGCCCCATCCCTCAGCAAACCATGGAGAGGCCACAGTTATCATTCCCCCAGCCCCCATCCCTTAGCAAACCATGGAGAGGCCACAGTTATCATTCCCACAGGCCCCATCCCTCAGCAAACCATGGAGAGGCCATAGTTATCATTCCCCCAGCCCCATCCCTCAGCAAACAATGGAGAGGCCACAGTTATCATTCCTCCAGCCCCATCACTCAGCAAACCATGGCGAGGTCACAGTTTGTATTGAGATAGACTATCAGACCATGGATAGGCCACAGTTTGTATTGTGATAGACCATCATACCATGGAGAAACTGTTGGCAAGATCAAGAGAAGGAGAAAGTGATAGAGAGATGGAGAGAAGGAGAGAGTGAGAGAAATGGAAAGACTGCGTGACTGAGTCACCCAGGTGAGTATAGAGTGGTCTGCACTGGGCCACTGACCTGTGAGGTTGCGAAGGCCCAGCTGTCTGAGGCCGTAGTAGCCGTCGCGGCGGTAGTTGAGGAAGATGGCCAGGGCATAGCGTCCCTCGTAAAGCTTGGTGCCCCGCACGATGCGAAGGTTCTCCAGCGGCAGGTAGTCAAACTGGTTCAGAGCCACCAGCACATAGCCTGTCACCTCCCGGATAGACTAGAGGAAGGAGGGAGAGATAGGGGGGCAGAGAGAGAGAGAGAGAGAGAGAGAGAGAGAGAGAGAGAGAGAGAGAGAGAGAGAGAGAGAGAGAGAGAGAGAGAGAGAGAGAGAGAGAGAGAGAGAAACGCAGTTAGAGAAATGTACAAAGTCAGGCTGCTATTTATTGAA
This sequence comes from Coregonus clupeaformis, assembly GCF_020615455.1. Classification (NCBI taxonomy): domain Eukaryota; kingdom Metazoa; phylum Chordata; class Actinopteri; order Salmoniformes; family Salmonidae; genus Coregonus; species Coregonus clupeaformis. The sequence continues at coordinate 63,971,493 of NC_059201.1, read as the reverse complement.
GGACACGGACACTTGAAGAGACTACCTGATCTGTCCCCCAACCTTCCTGTAGATCAACCTAGTCCTGATCTGTCCCCCCAACCTTCCTGTAGATCAACCTAGTCCTGATCTGTCCCCCAACCTTCCTGTAGATCAACCTAGTTCTGATCTGTCCCCCAACCTTCCTGTAGATCAACCTAGTCCTGATCTGTCCCCCCAACCTTTCTGTAGATCAACCTAGTCCTGATCTGTCCCCCCAACCTTCCTGTAGATCAACCTAGTCCTGATCTGTCCCCCCAACCTTCCTGTAGATCAACCTAGTCCTGATCTGTCCCCCCAACCTTCCATTTTGGTTAATTTTTGTTTGTTCACTTTATCTATCTAGCACATAAATGTGTTTGTGTTGAACTGTTCAACAGTATTTGCTAGTAAAAGCCAGCATTGTGTACTGAGCTAGGAAAAGCATCCTGAATGATGGCTCATTGTTAACATTTTGGGAAGTTGGTGGAGGATGTTTTTTAGTGCACTTCTTCAGATAACAGCTTGTCCTTGGCTCAGGGTTTCCGCTGGGAGAAGCCAGTTGTGCCAGGAAGTTTACTTGGGGTCTAGAAGGACATCCAATCACAGAGCTGTAATATCACTGATAGAGATAATGAGCTCTGGAGCCCTGCCGTCAATCATCCTGACAGCCAATCGCAAGCTCACACAAACTATCATTACTGGGACATGGGCTTTGTTCAGTCAGCGGGATTGCTTTACTTTGTGGAGGTGTGTGTCCGTGTAAAAATCAGGCGGCATGTTATACTGGTCACAGATCAGTCCCTATGCACCAGTTACCTCTCCCTGGGTCTCTGTGGTCATAAAAAATTCATCTGATGCACTGACACAGCACGTCAACTGACAGCTGTCATCTGCCCGCAAGACATGGTAACACAGTCGCTCACTGCACCAGCCACCACTGGCAGCTCCAATCACAACACTACATTATAGGAGCCCGAATGGCCGATGATTTCTTATAGGATCCATATGGATGGCAGTGGAGGCACAACATTGACTCATTTAATTGCTAAGTATCTCTGGAGAGGCTCTTACCATTTGACAGCTGAATTATTCAACGTTGTGGCTGGGGTACTGTGCTCTCGTTAAATTTACGGAAGCACATGTATTTTGTCAGTGGCTGTGCAGCAACACAGCGCAATTGATATTCATTGATATACCGGAGGAGTTACATGACATTACTCATATAAGAATTCCTAATGGGGTCCGTATAGGAACGTGGGGACCTGCAAAGTTGTTTGAAATGATAAGTTAGGGGAAAGAAATGCTAGGAGGCTATGGTATGATTATAAAGAGCGGTTTTAATGAGCAGAGACAGGTCAGTAATGATGTGGCTGATTGGTTAGGAGTGGGGTGGAAAAGAGTCATCCCTGGTTTGATTTTCTCTTCACCTTACGGTAGACTCGGGGAGGGTGACAGCTAAAAACAAGGCATGGGTGTGTCTGAAATGGTACCTGACTCACTAATGCACTACTTTTGACCAGAGCCCCATACGGATCCGGTCCAAAGTAGTGCACTATTAAGGGAATAGGGTGTCATTTTGGACGCATCCATGTGGCTGTATTTTCACTTCCTGATAACAGCCAGGTTGCCAAGCAGAGTAGCTTCATTCAGTCAGTCATTCAGTCAGTCAGTCAGTCAGCCAGTCAGAAAGTCAGTCAGTCAGTCTTTCAGTCAGTCAGTCATTCAGTCAGTCAGTCAGTCAGTCAGCCAGTCAGCCAGTCAGCCAGTCAGAAAGTCAGTCAGTCATTAAGTCAGTCATTCAGTCAGCCAGTCAGCCAGTCAGAAAGTCAGTCAGTCAGTCTTTCAGTCAGTCAGTCATTCAGTCAGACAGTCATTCAGTCATTCAGTCATTCAGTCAGTCAGTCAGTCATTCAGTCATTCAGCCAGCCAGTCATTCAGTCAGTCAGTCATTCAGTCATTCAGTCAGTCAGTCAGTCAGTCAGTCAGTCAGTCAGCCAGTCAGAAAGTCAGTCAGTCAGTCAGTCTTTCAGTCAGTCAGTCATTCAGTCAGTCAGTCAGTCAGTCAGTCAGTCAGCCAGTCAGCCAGTCAGCCAGTCAGAAAGTCAGTCAGTCAGTCTTTCTATCAGTCAGTCATTCAGTCAGTCATTCAGTCAGCCAGTCAGCCAGTCAGAAAGTCAGTCAGTCAGTCTTTCAGTCAGTCAGTCAGTCATTCAGTCAGACAGTCATTCAGTCATTCAGTCAGTCAGTCAGTCAGTCAGTCAGTCATTCAGTCAGTCAGTCTTTCAGTCAGTCAGTCAGTCATTCAGTCAGACAGTCATTCAGTCATTCAGTCATTCAGTCATTCAGTCAGTCAGTCAGTCATTCAGCCAGCCAGTCATTCAGTCAGTCATTCAGTCAGTCAGTCAGTCATTCAGTCATTCAGTCAGCCAGTGAGCCAGTCAGTCAGTCAGTCAGTCATTCAGCCAGTCAGCCAGTCATTCAGTAATTCAGTCATTCAGTCAGTCAGCCAGCCAGTCGGTCAGTCAGTCATTCAGCCAGTCAGCCAGTCAGTCATTCAGTCAGTCAGTCAGTCATCCAGTCAACCAGTCAGCCAGTCAGTCAGTCATTCAGTCAATCAGTCATTCAGTCAGTCAGTCATTCAGTTATTCATTCAGTCATTCAGTCAGCCAGTCAGTCATTCAGTCAGTCAGCCAGTCAGCCAGTCATTCAGTCAGTCATTCAGTCAGTCAGTATATTCAGTCATTCAGTCGGTCATTCAGTCAGTCATTCAGTCAGTCATTCAGTCAGTCAGTCAGTCATTCAGTCAGCCAGTCAGTCAGTCAGCCAGTCAGCCATTCAGTCAATCAGTCAGTCAAGTATTTTGTCAGTCATTCAGTCAGTCAGTCATTCAGTCAGTCAGTCAGTCAGTCAGTCAGTCATTCAGCCAGTCAGCCAGTAATTCAGTCATTCATTCAGTCAGTCATTCAGTTATTCATTCAATCATTCAGTCAGCCAGTCAGTCAGTCAGTCATTCATTCATTCATTCAGTCAGTCAGCCAGTCAGTCAGTCAGTCATTCAGTCAGTCATTCAGTCAGCCAGTCAGTCATTCAGTCAGTCAGCCAGTCAGCCAGTCATTCAGTCAGTCATGCATTTTGTCAGTCATTCAGTCAGTCTGTCAGTCAGTCAGTCATTCAGCCAGTCAGTCAGCCAGTCATACAGTCAGTCAGCCAGTCAGCCAGCCAGTCAGTCAGTTAGTCAGTCAGTCAGTCAGTCAGTCATTCAGTCAGTCAGTCAGTCAGTCAGTCAGTCAGTCAGTCATTCAGTCAATCAGTCAGTCAGTCAGTCAGTCAGTCATTCAGTCAATCAGTCAGTCATGCATTTTGTCAGTCATTCAGTCAGTCAGTCAGTCAGTCAGTCATTCAGTCAATCAGTCAGTCATGCATTTTGTCAGTCATTCAGTCAGTCTGTCAGTCAGTCAGTCATACAGTCAGTCAGCCAGTCAGCCAGCCAGTCAGTCAGTTAGTCAGTCAGTCAGTCAGTCATTCAGTCAATCAGTCAGTCATGCATTTTGTCAGTCATTCAGTCAGTCTGTCAGTCAGTCAGTCATTCAGCCAGTCAGTCAGCCAGTCATACAGTCAGTCAGCCAGCCAGTCAGCCAGCCAGTCAGTCAGTCAGTCAGTCAGTCAGTCAGTCAGTCAGTCATTCAGCCAGTTAGCCAGTCATTCAGTCAGTCAGCCAGTCATTCAGTCAGTCAGTCTGTCAGTCAGCCAGTCAGTCAGTCAGTCAGTCAGTCAGCCAGTCAGCCAATCAGCCAGTCAGTCAGTCAGCCAGTCAGTCAGCCAGTCAGCCAGCCAGCCAGTCAGTCATTCATTCATTCATTCATTCATTCATTCATTCAGTCAGTCAGTCAGTCAGTCAGTCAGGCAGTCATTCAGTCAGTCAGCCAGTCAGCCAGTCAGCCATTCAGCCAGTCAGCCAGCCAGCCAGCCAGTCAGCCAGCCAGTCAGTCAGTCATTCAGCCAGTCAGCCAGTCATTCAGCCAGTCAGCCAGTCATTCAGCCAGTCAGTCAGCCAGTCAGTCAGCCAGCCAGTCATTCAGTCAGTCAGCCATCCAGCCAGTCAGCCAGTCAACTAGCCAGTCTGTCAGTCAGTCAGTCATTCAGCCAGTCAGCCAGTCATTCAGCCAGTCATTCAGCCAGTCAGCCAGTCATTCAGCCAGTCAGCCAGTCAGCCAGTCAGCCAGTCAGCCAGTCAGTCAGTCAGTATACATGTACTGCCCACTGTGGTCTCTATTGAAACACAATGTCCAGAGCAGGAGAAAGAGTAGACAGAATCCTGTGTTGTATTAGGCTGATTAGAACGCCTCAGTCACTGGGAATTCAAGCAAAAACACAACAAACAATCTGTATCAATGCTGTTTTGAGTGACACGTTATTCAGAAGAGACGTCCTATGGAATCATTTCCAATAACATTTCATATTACGAGGAACTAGTGTAAGAAAACCCTTTAACAGGAACAAACTGTTTGTCATTAGGTTATCGTCAAACTCTAAAAACTATTCAACAACACTCAATAAAAATCTATGACTCTTTCATTCTTTGACAGAAAACGTATGATTCCGACATTAGATTTTACTGTGGGGGCTTCGTGATGTGGTGCCCAAGAATGGTGAGGTGTGATGTTTATCTTTCAGCAAGGGTGACCCAACGCTAACCCTTGTGTTTGACGCCCCGGGCCGGATATGATCCATCGTTGGCCCCGGCATCATTAGCTCGGCAGTAACACCCCTTTGCCTGCCGAGGACGCTTTTGCAGGGCCACAGGGACGTTGCTCTGCTCTAGACCTGGCTGCAGGAGCCTCAGACAGGCAGACGGATCCACCACGCAGCGGTGGTGATGGTCCCCCGTTCTCAGTGCCAGCCTCCGGGCACCGACGGCAAACCATGGAGAACCAAAGGAGAAATGGTTCGAACTGTTGCCTAGCAATGCCTAGCAACACAGGGAAAGCCTTTCAGCGCCAGCCACCAGTGGAGAGAAGAGAGGGAGAGGGGACATTTTTGTAAGAAATACATGGAGGGAGGATTTTGGCTTGTAATTTAACTCATTCAATTAAAGGATTACTTTGCTGTGTTTTTTCGCCACCCTCTTTAGATACTTTTTTTTTTACTTTGACACTATTTAATTTCCTTCTGCTCTTAAATTCCATTCCGAGAGCCACCGGATCAATATTTTCTGCGGGTGGAAGAGAAGTAGCTAGCAGGAGGAGAGGATGAGACGAGAAGAAGGGCGGAGGAGGAGAGGATGAGGAGAGAAGAAGGGCAGAGGAGGAGAGGATGAGGAGAGAAGAAGGGAGGAGGAGGAGAGGATGAAAAGAGAAGAAGGGAGGAGGAGAAGTGGATGAAGAGAGAAGAAGGGAGGAGAAAGTTAGGGGAAAGAAATGCTAGGAGGCTATGGTATTATTATAAGAGCGGTTTTAATGAGCAGAGACAGGTCAGTAATGATGTGGCTGATTGGTTAGGAGTGGGGTGGAAAAGAGTCATCCTTGGTTTGATTTTCTCTTCACCTTACGGTAGACTCGGGGAGGGTGACAGCTAAAAACAAGGCATGGGTGTGTCTGAAATGGTACCTGACTCACTAATGCACTACTTTTGACCAGAGCCCCATACGGATCCGGTCCAAAGTAGTGCACTATTAAGGGAATAGGGTGTCATTTTGGACGCATCCATGTGGCTGAATTTTCACTTCCTGATAACAGCCAGGTTGCCAAGCAGAGTAGCTTGATTCAGTCAGTCATTCAGTCAGTCAGTCAGCCAGTCAGAAAGTCAGTCAGTCAGTCTTTCAGTCAGTCAGTCAGTCAGTCATTCAGTCATTCAGTCAGCCAGTGAGCCAGTCAGTCAGTCAGTCAGTCATTCAGCCAGTCAGCCAGTCATTCAGTCATTCAGTCATTCAGTCATTCAGTCATTCAGTCAGTCAGCCAGCCAGTCAGTCAGTCAGTCAGTCATTCAGCCAGTCAACCAGTCAGCCAGTCAGTCAGTCATTCAGTCAATCAGTCATTCAGTCAGTCAGTCATTCAGTTATTCATTCAGTCATACAGTCAGCCAGTCAGTCATTCAGTTAGTCAGCCAGTCAGCCAGTCATTCAGTCAGTCATTCAGTCAGTCAGTATATTCAGTCATTCAGTCGGTCATTCAGTCAGTCATTCAGTCAGTCATTCAGTCAGCCAGTCAGTCATTCAGTCAGCCAGTCAGTCAGTCAGCCAGTCAGCCATTCAGTCAATCAGTCAGTCATGTATTTTGTCAGTCATTCAGTCAGTCAGTCATTCAGTCAGTCAGTCATTCAGTCAGTCATTCAGCCAGTCAGTCAGTCAGTCAGTCATTCAGCCAGTCAGTCAGTCAGTCAGTCATTCAGCCAGTCAGCCAGTCATTCAGTCAGTCATTCAGTCAGTTATTCATTCAATCATTCATTCAGCCAGTCAGTCATTCAGTCAGTCAGCCAGTCAGTCAGTCATTCAGTCAGTCATTCAGTGAGTCATTCAGTCATTCAGTCAGCCAGTCAGTCATTCAGTCAGTCAGCCAGTCAGCCAGTCATTCAGTCAGTCATTCAGTCAGTCAGTATATTCAGTCATACAGTCGGTCATTCAGTCAGTCATTCAGTCAGTCATTCAGTCAGTCATTCAGTCAGCCAGTCAGTCATTCAGTCAGCCAGTCAGCCAGCCATTCAGTCAATCAGTCAGTCATGTATTGTGTCAGTCATTCAGTCAGCCAGTCAGTCAGTCAGTCAGTCATTCAGCCAGTCAGTCAGTCAGTCAGTCATTCAGCCAGTCAGTCAGTCATTCAGTCATTCAGTCAGCCAGTGAGCCAGTCAGTCAGTCAGTCATTCAGCCAGTCATTCAGTCATTCATTCAGTCAGTCATTCAGTTATTCATTCAATCATTCAGTCAGCCAGTCAGTCATTCAGTCAGTCAGTCAGCCAGTCAGTCAGTCAGTCAGTCATTCAGTCAGTCATTCAGTCAGTCAGTCAGTCAGTCAGTATATTCAGTCATTCAGTCGATCATTCAGTCAGCCAGTCAGTCATTCAGCCAGTCAGTCAGTCAGTCAGTCAGTCAGTCAGTCAGTCATTCAGTCAGTCATTCAGTCAGTCAGTCAGTCAGTATATTCAGTCATTCAGTCGGTCATTCAGTCAGCCAGTCAGTCATTCAGCCAGTCAGCCAGTCAGTCAGTCATTCAATCATTCAGTCAGTCATTTAGCCAGTCAGTCAGTCAGTCATTCAGCCAGTCAGCCATTCAGTCAGTCAGTAAGTCAGTCAGTCATTCAGCCAGTCAGCCAGTCATTCAGTCATTCAATCAGCCAGTCAGCCAGTCAGTCAGTCATTCAGTCATTCAGTCAGTCAGTCAGTCAGTCAGTCAGTCAGTCAGTCAGTCAATCAGTCAGTCAGTCAGTCAATCAGCCAGTCATTCAGTCAGTCAGCCAGTCAGCCAGTCAGCCATTCAGCCAGTCAGCCAGCCAGCCAGCCAGCCAGTCAGCCAGCCAGCCAGTCAGTCAGTCATTCAGCCAGTCAGCCAGTCATTCAGCCAGTCAGTCAGCCAGTCAGCCAGCCAGTCATTCAGCCAGTCAGCCAGTCATTCAGCCAGTCAGCCAGCCAGTCATTCAGTCAGTCAGCCAGTCAGCCAGTAAACCAGCCAGTCAGTCAGTCAGTCAGTCATTCAGCCAGTCATTCAGCCAGTCATTCAGCCAGTCAGCCAGTCATTCAGCCAGTCAGCCAGTCATTCAGCCAGTCATTCAGCCAGTCAGCCAGTCATTCAGCCAGTCAGCCAGTCATTCAGCCAGTCAACCAGTCAGCCAGTCATTCAGCCAGTCAGTCAGCCAGTCAGTCAGTCAGTATACATGTACTGCCCACTGTGGTCTCTATTGAAACACAATGTCCAGAGCAGGAGAAAGAGTAGACAGAATCCTGTGTTGTATTAGGCTGATTAGAACGCCTCAGTCACTGGGAATTCAAGCAAAACACAACAAACAATCTGTATCAATGCTGTTTTGAGTGACACGTTATTCAGAAGAGACGTCCTATGGAATCATTTCCAATAACATTTCATATTACGAGGAACTAGTGTAAGAAAACCCTTTAACAGGAACAAACTTTTTGTCATTAGGTTATCGTCAAACTCTAAAAACTATTCAACAACACTCAATAAAAATCTATGACTCTTTCATTCTTTGACAGAAAACGTATGATTCCGACATTAGATTTTACTGTGGGGGCTTCGTGATGTGGTGCCCAAGAATGGTGAGGTGTGATGTTTATCTTTCAGCAAGGGTGACCCAACGCTAACCCTTGTGTTTGACGCCCCGGGCCGGATATGATCCATCGTTGGCCCCGGCATCATTAGCTCGGCAGTAACACCCCTTTGCCTGCCGAGGACGCTTTTGCAGGGCCACAGGGACGTTGCTCTGCTCTAGACCTGGCTGCAGGAGCCTCAGGCAGGCAGACGGATCCACCACGCAGCGGTGGTGATGGTGCCCCGTTCTCAGTGCCAGCCTCCGGGCACCGACGGCAAACCATGGAGAACCAAAGGAGAAACGGTTCGAACTGTTGCCTAGAAATGCCTAGCAACACAGGGAAAGCCTTTCAGCGCCAGCCACCAGTGGAGAGAAGAGAGGGAGAGGGGACATTTTTGTAAGAAATACATGGAGGGAGGATTTTGGCTTGTAATTTAACTCATTCAATTAAAGGATTACTTTGCTGTGTTTTTTCGCCACCCTCTTTAGATACTTTTTTTTTTACTTTGACACTATTTTAATTTCCTTCTGCTCTTAAATTCCATTCCGAGAGCCACCGGATCAATATTTTCTGCGGGTGGAAGAGAAGTAGCTAGCAGGAGGAGAGGATGAGAAGAGAAGAAGGGCGGAGGAGGAGAGGATGAGGAGAGAAGAAGGGCAGAGGAGGAGAGGATGAAGAGAGAAGAAGGGAGGAGGAGGAGAGGATGAGGAGAGAAGAAGGGAGGAGGAGGAGAGGATGAAGAGAGAAGAAGGGAGGAGGAGGAGAGGATGAGGAGAGAAGAAGGGAGGAGGAGGAGAGGATGAGGAGAGAAGAAGGGAGGAGGAGGAGAGGATGAAGAGAGAAGAAGGGAGGAGGAGAAGAGGATGAAGAGAGACCCAAGGGAAGATAAACAGAAGCACCTGCATTTCTACTCCCTCCCTCCCTCCCTTCTTCTTCTCCCCTCTCTCTCTCTCCCTCTCTCCCTCTCTCTCTCTCCACCTTGACTTTTATCAAAACACAGCCGGAGAGATGCAGCTGAAAGAAAAGTACTTTCCTTTATGCCAATAACCTCAAATGTGACGAAAGTTCTCTCAAGTTTTAAGAGGGTAAACCCTGAACAAATAACACTTGATTGATTCATAGAGGGGAAACCCCCAAACGACAGCCTGTTTGTTCCTCTCACAGATGTGGTTAGAATCCTGGAATTGTAATAACTCTGTATGACCTAGAGTAGAGTAGAATAGAATAGAACTTCGTTAGACTGCAATGGAAGACACACTACTATGCAAAATTACATTCTCCATCTCCAACACAGACACTCACACACACTCATCAACACACACCTGCCTCCGCTGCCGTGACAACCAAGCTCAAAGCTCCGAGGCGCAGGCGGAGGCACAGTGGGTCACCCTCCTATCATGCATTGCAATGACTTGGCGGCGTCCCGACCAGCGTTCTCGGAACAATGCAGAGCAATTAGCAACAACACAGTACAGTCAGTCAAACAAAGACTGGTGCGGTCTCTTCCCTCTCCCCACCAGCCTCCTCTTCCCTCTCCCCACCAGCCTCCTCTTCCCTCTCCCCACCGGCCTCCTCTTCCCTCTCCCCACCGGCCTCCTCTTCCCTCTCCCCACCGGCCTCCTCTTCCCTCTCCCCACCGGCCTCCTCTTCCCTCTCCCCACCGGCCTCCTCTTCCCCTCTCCCCCACCAGCCTCCTATTCCCTCTCCCCCATCGGCCTCCTCTTCCCTCTCCCCACCGGCCTCCTCTTCCCTCTCCCCACCGGCCTCCTCTTCCCTCTCCCCACCGGCCTCCTCTTCCCTCTCCCCACCGGCCTCCTCTTCCCTCTCCCCACCAGCCTCCTATTCCCTCTCCCCACCAGCCTCCTCTTCCCTCTCCCCCACCGGCCTCCTCTTCCCTCTCCCCACCGGCCTCCTCTTCCCTCTCCCCACCGGCCTCCTCTTCCCTCTCCCCACCGGCCTCCTCTTCCCTCTCCCCCACCGGCCTCCTCTTCCCTCTCCCCCACCGGCCTCCTCTTCCCTCTCCCCACCAGCCTCCTATTCCCTCTCCCCACCGGCCTCCTCTTCCCTCTCCCCACCGGCCTCCTCTTCCCTCTCCCCACCGGCCTCCTCTTCCCTCTCCCCACGGCCTCCTCTTCCCTCTCCCCACCGGCCTCCTCTTCCCTCCCCACCAGCCTCCTCTTCGCTCTCCCCACCGGCCTCCTCTTCCCTCTCTAGATCTCTGTTTCTCCTCCAGGCCATTTGTGAATTTTACATTTGTTTGTAAATTGTGCTTTGCAACTTCAGGGATAGTCAGCGTTGAGAGATAAACAACAGCCAGGCTTGATTAATGTATTCTACAGCTTCATCTAGCTGACGGCCCTGTGTTTGCCTGCACTGTATGTGACTCAGGCTTTACCGCTCCTGTACCTGTGGACCTCCGGGACATGTTAGTGTGTGTGTGAGGTGGGGTGCATGCTTGTGTGTGTTGTGTACTGTGTGTGTGTGTGTGTGTGTGTGTGTGTGTGTGTGTGTGTGTGTGTGTGTGTGTGTGTGTGTGTGCTTGTGTGTGTGTGTTTGTGTGTGTGTGTGTGTGTGTGTGTGTGTGTGTGTGTGTGTGTGTGTGTGTGTGTGTGTGTGTGTGTGTGTGTGTGTGTGTGTGTGTGTGTGTGTGTGTGTGTGTGTGTGTGTGTGTGTGTGTGTGTGTGTGTGTGTGTGTTGGCTCGCACTGATGGAATTAATACTTATCAAGCCATAAAGTAGTTACCACCATGCAACCAATCAACATAAAACATATTTGAATCACCATTTAAATTAATTTGTGTTTGGTGCAGCACACACATATGTATTAGGTAATGGTTGGAGGCTTGCATGTTTGATTCTGGTCTAAGAGTATTCATCATATACAGTGCATACACCCAGAGACACATCTGGTCAGTATAGAGACCAGAGAGGGGGAGGAGACCAGGAAGTGAAGAGAAGAAAAACAGTGTGTAAGATTGGTACAGAGAGAGAGAGCAGAAATAACAAAGAGAAGAGACATAGGGGATATGGAACAAGTGGAAAGAAGAGACATAGAGGATTTGGAACAAGTGGAGAGAAGAGACATAGGGGATATGGAACAAGTGGAGATAAGTGACATAGGGGATATGGAACAAGTGGAGATAAGAGACATAGGGGATATGGAACAAGTGGAGAGAAGAGACATAGGGGATATGGAACAAGTGGAGATAAGAGACATAGGGGATATGGAACAAGTGGAGAGAAGAGACATAGGGGATATGGAACAAGTGGAAATAAGAGACATAGGGGATATGGAACAAGTGGAAAGAAGATACATAGGGGATATGGAACAAGTGGAAAGAAGAGACATAGGGGATATGGAACAAGTGGAGAGAACAGACAAATGATATGGAACAAGTGGAGAGAAGAGACATAGGGAATATGGAACAAGTGGAAAGAAGAGACATAGGGGATATGGAACAAGTGGAAAGAAGAGACATAGGGGATATGGAACAAGTGGAAAGAAGAGACATAGGGGATATGGAACAAGTGGAAAGAAGAGACATAGGGGATATGGAACAAGTGGAAAGAAGAGACATAGGGGATATGGAACAAGTGGAGAGAACAGACAAAGGATATGGAACAAGTGGAGAGAATAGACATAGGGGATATGGAACAAGTGGAGAGAAGAGACATAGGGGATATGGAACAAGTGGAGAGAAGAGACATAGGGGATATGGAACAAGTGGAGAGAAGAGACATAGGGGATATGGAACAAGTGGAGAGAAGAGACATAGGGGATATGGAACAAGTGGAGAGAAGAGACATAGGGGATATGGAACAAGTGGAGAGAAGAGACATAGGGGATAGGGAACAAGTGGAGAGAAGAGACATAGGGGATATGGAACAAGTGGAGATAAGAGACATAGGGGATATGGAACAATTGGAGAGAAGAGACATAGGGGATATGGAACAAGTGGAGAGAAGAGACATAGGGGATATGGAACAAGTGGAGATAAGAGACATAGGGGATATGGAACAAGTGGAGATAAGAGACATAGGGGATAGGGAACAAGTGGAGAGAAGAGACATAGGGGATATGGAACAAGTGGAGAGAAGAGAGGAGCAAGAGGTTAGAGATGGGTAATGGCTGAGAGAGAGAAAATAAGATAAGAGAGAAGGGAGGGGAGTGGAGAGGAGGGGAGGGGAGGGGAGATGGAGGGGAGGGGAGAGGAGGGGAGATGGAGGGGAGGGGAGATGGAGGGGAGGGGAGGGGAGAGGAGGGGAGATGGGAGGGGAGGGGAGATGGAGGGGAGGGGAGATGAGATGGAGGGGAGGGGAGATGGAGGGAGGGGAGATGAGATGGAGGGGAGGGGAGATGGAGGGAGGGGAGATGAAGGGGAGGGGAGATGGAGGGGAGGGGAGATGAGATGGAGGGGAGATGGAGGGGAGGGGAGATGGAGGGGAGGGGAGATGGAGGGGAGGGGAGATGAGATGGAGGGGAGGGGAGATGGAGGAGGGAGGGAGATGGAGGGAGGGGAGATGAGATGGAGGGGAGGGGAGATGGAGGGGAGGGGAGATGAGATGGAGGGGAGGGGAGATGGAGGGGAGGGGAGATGAGATGGAGGGGAGGGGAGATGGGGAAATAAGGGGAAAATAAATAGGGAAGAAAAGACAGAGGGGAGTTAAAATGTGTGAAGGTGAGAGGGAATAGGGTGAGGGAGAGGAGAGATAGATGAGGAGAGGGTGAAGGGGACAGGATGAGGGAAGAGAGAATGGAATGGGGAGGAGGGAGAGTGAAGAGAGAAGGGAATGGGGAGGAGGGAGAGTGAAGAGAGAAGGGAATGGGGAGGAGGGAGAGTGAAGAGAGAAGGGAATGGGGAGGAGGGAGAGTGAAGAGAGAAGGGAATGGGGAGGAGGGAGAGTGAAGAGAGAAGGGAATGGGGAGGAGGGAGAGTGAAGAGAGAAGGGAATGGGGAGGAGGGAGAGTGAAGAGAGAAGGGAATGGGGAGGAGGGAGAGTGAAGAGAGAAGGGAATGGGGAAGAGGGAGAGTGAAGAGAGAAGGGAATGGGGAGGAGGGAGAGTGAAGAGAGAAGAGAATGGGGAAGAGGGAGAGTGAAGAGAGAAGGGAATGGGGAGGAGGGAGGAGGGAGAGTGAAGAGAGAAGGGAATGGGGAGGAGGGAGAGTAAAGAGAGAAGGGAATGGGGAGGAGGGAGAGTGAAGAGAGAAGGGAATGGGGAGGAGGGAGAGTGAAGAGAGAAGGGAATGGGGAGGAGGGAGAGTGAAGAGAGAAGGGAATGGGGAGGAGGGAGAGTGAAGAGAGAAGGGAATGGGGAGGAGGGAGAAGAGCTGAAAAGAGAGGAGTGAGAATAGAGGAGTGTAGTGAGTTTGAATGTGCCGTGAAGGGAGGGGGAACGGAAGTGGAGCGCGGAGGGATCCATATTTCAACACAAAATTCATAGTCCACCTGTTCCCATCGTCTGAATGAGTGAGAGAGAAAAATGCAGATAGAGAGAGAGAGAGAGAGAGAGAGAGAGAGAGAGAGAGAGAGAGAGAGAGAGAGAGAGAGAGAGAGAGAGAGAGAGAGAGAGAGAGAGAGAGAGAGAGAGAGAGAGAGAGAGAGAGAGAGAGGGAAAAAGTATAATGGCACCATTACCAAATACAAGAGATGGAATACATATTATGGTGATTACCCCCCAGCTCCATACAGATGGAGTCAGTCGGTGAGAGTCAAGGAGAGAAGCAGCGGTGCATTTCAGCTGTGGACTCAAGCTCACAGCCCGGCAGACGCAGCTGGCTGGGGTAGCGATAGTGCTGCTGGCACAATCATACTTCTACTGCAGAGCACAGACAGGGGCACCATGAGTGCTGTGCTGTGTACTCCATCACTACCGCACAACAGTGGGTGAATGTTACGCCATGCCACAATGCCAGGAGGACTTTAAGGTAATATACAGAACTGGGTCTTACTTTATTAAACTGAAACATAACTTTTAAGGCATAAGGAAACCTTCTTAAATCCTTCATAAGGACTATATACAGTGGGGGAATAAAGTATTTAGTCAGCCACCAATTGTGCAAGTTCTCCCACTTAAAAAGATGAGAGAGGCCTGTAATTTCCATCATAGGTACATGTCAACTATGACAGACAAATTGAGAAAATTCATTTTTTATGAATTTATTTGCAAATTATGGTGGAAAATAAGTATTTGGTCACCTACAAACAAGCAAGATTTCTGTCTCTCACAGACCTGTAACTTCTTCTTTAAGAGGCTCCTCTGTCCTCCACTCGTTACCTGTATTAATGGCACCTGTTTGAACTTGTTATCAGTATAAAAGACACCTGTCCACAACCTCAAACAGTCACACTCCAAACTCCACTATGGCCAAGACCAAAGAGCTGTCAAAGGACACCAGAAACAAAATTGTAGACCTGCACCAGGCTGGGAAGACTGAATCTGCAATAGGTAAGCAGCTTGGTTTGAAGAAATCAGCTGTGGGAGCAATTATTAGGAAATGGAAGACATACAAGACCACTGATAATCTCCCTCGATCTGGGGCTCCACGCAAGATCTCACCCCGTGGGGTCAAAATGATCACAAGAACGGTGAGCAAAAATCCCAGAACCACACGGGGGGACCTAGTGAATGACCTGCAGAGAGCTGGGACCAAAGTAACAAAGCCTACCATCAGTAACACACTACGCCGCCAGGGACTCAAATCCTGCAGTGCCAGACGTGTCCCCCTGCTTAAGCCAGTACATGTCCAGGCCCGTCTGAAGTTTGCTAGAGTGCATTTGGATGATCCAGAATGTCACGCCCTGGCTCTGGGGACTCTAGTATGTTGAGCCAGGGTGTGAGTTTTCATTTGTGTTCGTTCTAGTATTGTGTTTCTATGTTGGCCAGTGTGGTTCTCAATCAGAAGCAACGTGAATCAGCTGTTGCTTGTTGTCTCTGATTGGGACCATACTTAGTCAGCCTGTTTCCCACAGTATGGTGTGGGATCTTGTTCCTGTATAGGTTTGTGTTTTGCACCTTTGGACGTCACGTTATCGTTTGTTGTTTTGTTCGTGTTATCATTCTAATTAATAAAATATGTTCACCTTCCACGCTGCGCCTTGGTCCTCTGTACCCGACGATCGTGACAGAAGATCCCACCAGAACTGGACCAAGCAGCGGGTCCAGGAGCCATCGCCAGGGAAATCTCTAGCGGATATCCAGCGCCTCCTCGACTGGGTCAAGCCGTGTGAGCAAGAGAGGGGCTTGACTTGGAAGCAGAAGGGCGAAAGGCTGGCGAGAGATATGGAGACCTGGTCCACGGGAAGGAGAGAAGCCCAGAAAATTTTTAGGGGGGGGCTCACGCCGTGGACGACGGGGCAGCAGGAGACCGCGATAGAGCGGCCCAACGGGTTGGCAGAGGAGGCCGCCAGGTTACGGGGGCCACTGGTGAAAAAGGGGAAGGAAGGTGTAGAGGCACGGCGAGAGGTACTGGGGTGTGTTACCAGTCCGGTCCGGCCCGTTCCTGATCCCTGCGTAGGGCCAGTGGTGTGTGTCCCCAGTACGGTCCGGTCTGTTCCTGTCCCTTGCACCGAGCCTGTGGTGCGCGTCGCCAGCCCAGTCCGGTCCATTCCTGCTCTCCGCACCAAGTCAGTGGTGCGCTTCGTCAGCCCGGTCCGGCCCGCTCCTGCTCCCCGCACCTGCTCCCCGCACCAAGCCAATGGTGCGCGTCGCCAGCCCGGCCCGGCCTGTTCCTGCTCCCCGCACCAAGCCAATGGTGCGCGTCGCCAGCCCGGCCCGGCCTGTTCCTGCTCCCCGCACCAAGCCTATGGTGCGCGTCGCCGGCCCAGCCCGGCCTGTGCCTGCTCCCCGCACCAAGCCAATGGTGCGCGTCGCCAGCCCGGCCTGTTCCTGCTCCCCGCACCAAGCCTATGGTGCGCGTCGTCAGCCCGGCCCGACCTGTTCCTGCTCCCCGCACCAGGCCAATGGTGCGCGTCGCCAGCCCGGTCCGGCCCGCTCCTGCTCCCCGCACCAAGCCAATGGTGCACGTCGCCAGCCCGGTCCGGCCCGCTCCTGCTCCCCGCACCAAGCCTATGGGGAGCGTCGCCAGCCCGGTCCGGCCCGTTCCTGCTCCCCACACCAAGCCAGTGGTGTGCGTCGTCAGTCCGGCACGGCCCGTGCCTGTTCCACCGGTGCCTGGTCCGGCACCGGTCAGCTGCTTCACGCCGGAGCTAAGCAATCCGCTCCACCAGTGTGCAGTCCAGCTCCGGCCAGCGGGGCCAGACCGGACCAGGGGTACTTTGGGGGGTTGGAGAGGGAGTGGGGATCAGGCCCGGAGCCGGATCCGCCGCCAAGGCGGAGTGCCCACCCGGTCCCTCCCCTGTGGTGTTTGGTTGGCGCGGCCGGAGTCCGCGCCTTTGGGGGGGGGGTACTGTCACGCCCTGGCTCTGGGGACTCTAGTATGTTGAGCCAGGGTGTGAGTTTTCATTTGTGTTCGTTCTAGTATTGTGTTTCTATGTTGGCCAGTGTGGTTCTCAATCAGAGGCAACGTGAATCAGCTGTTGCTTGTTGTCTCTGATTGGGAACCATACTTAGTCAGCCTGTTTCCCACAGTATGGTGTGGGATCTTGTTCCTGTATAGGTTTGTGTTTTGCACCTTTGGACGTCACGTTATCGTTTGTAGTTTTGTTCGTGTTATCATTCTAATTAATAAAATATGTTCACCTTCCACGCTGCGCCTTGGTCCTCTGTACCCGACGATCGTGACACAGAAGAGGATTGGGAGAATGTCATATGGTCAGATGAAACCAAAATATAACTTTTTGGTAAAAACTCAACTCGTCGTGTTTGGAGGACAAAGAATGCTGAGTTGCATCCAAAGAACACCATACCTACTGTGAAGCATGGGGGTGGAAACATCATGCTTTGGGGCTGTTTTTCTGCAAAGGGACCAGGACGACTGATCCGTGTAAAGGAAAGAATGAATGGGGCCATGTATCGTGAGATTTTGAGTGAAAACCTCCTTCCATCAGCAAGGGCATTGAAGATGAAACATGGCTGGGTCTTTCAGCATGACAATGATCCCAAACACACCGCCCGGGCAACGAAGGAGTGGCCTAGCCAGTCTCCAGATCTCAACCCCATAGAAAATCTTTGGAGGGAGTTGAAAGTCTGTGTTGCCCAGCGACAGCCCCAAAACATCACTGCTCTAGAGGAGATCTGCATGGAGGAATGGGACAAAATACCAGCAACAATGTGTGAAAACCTTGTGAAGACTTACAGAAAACGTTTGACCTGTGTCATTGCCAACAAAGGGTATATAACAAAGTATTGAGAAACTTTTGTTATTGACCAAATACTTATTTTCCACCATAATTTGCAAATAAATTCATAAAAAATCCTACAATGTGATTTTCAGGAGAAAAAAAATCTCAATTTGTCTGTCATAGTTGACGTGTACCTATGATGAAAATTACAGGCCTCTCTCATCTTTTTAAGTGGGAGAACTTGCACAATTGGTGGCTGACTAAATACTTTTTTCCCCCACTGTATTTCCCTCATTAAAATGCAAATCAATTAATAACATTTTTGACATGTGTTTTTCTGTATTTTTTTGTTGTTATTCTGTCTCTCACTGTTCAAATAAACCTACCATTAAAATTATAGACTGATCATTTCTTTGTCAGTGGGCAAACGTATAAAATCAGCAGGGGATCAAATACTTTTTTTCCTCACTGTAGATATTGGATTTTCTCCCTTTCTCTTTTGGTTTTAAAGTTTCTGTAGTTGTTTCAATTTTGGGAAAGAAAATTGCCCATAAGTCTGTATAGTTCTCTCTGAGGATAGAGTGAGATTTGTCTGTGACCGACTGTTTCTATGGCCTGGCTGTGCTCACTGAGTCTGTACATAGTCAGTGTTTTTCTCAGTTTTCTATCAGTCACGGTGGTTAGATAGTCTGCCATGTACTGTCTGTTTAGAGACAAATAGCCTTAAAGTTTACTTAGATTTTTTGTGGTGTCTTTCCAATAGCTGACATATTTTTCTTTTTGCTTTGTGATGATTTGGTTGGGCCAGATTTTCTGAGTGCTGTCCTGAGGCTTTGTTGGGTTGGTAGGGGTTAGTGAACTGAGCCTCAGAACCAGCTGGCTGAGGGGACTATTCTCTACAGTCAACTCTTGGCATCTCTCTCTCTCTCTCTCTCTCTCTCTCTCTCTCTCTCTCTCTCTCTCTCTCTCTCTCTCTCTCTCTCTCTCTCTCTCTCTCTCTCTCTCTCTCTCTCAAATTCAAGCTGCCTTTATTGGCATGAAAAACATTGCGTCAATATTGCCAAAGCAACAATGTATATAATATATATACAATAATCTCTCTCTCTCTCTCTCTAACATGGGGGACTGGAAGGTTTAAACCCACACTGGGTAGTAGGAAATTCTACATAATCATGGGGTCAGTCAACTTTCCGGAGCCTCTCATTCAAAAGTGATTCAGAAAGAGGTTGTAAGTGCTTGATTTACCCTACAAGTGTGATAATCATCCAAGATGGTGCAGATTACAATATCAAAGGTGACACACAGATACATCCTTGATAAAATAAAATAAAACAGGCCTAGTTCTTCTCACAGAAACAAAACAAATAGTATATTACACAGTAGCAACAATACAAGACCAGAGATTGTATCACTTCTGACGTGTTGGCGAGGCCTCAATGCATTCAACATGACTTTGAGGTGACACGGGGGCTAGTGTTAGCATGAGCGTTAGCTGCAGCTGGCTGACTGGTGCCCATCTCTGATGTTTATTGCGTCAGCCAGTGAGTCAGTCTCATATCAGTCCTGTGTTTATGAGCTGCATCTCCCCGTGGCGGGAGGCTTTGTTGTCCAGAAATATTTAGTGGCACCGCGGGCCAAATGGAAATGAAAATATGAAAAACAAAAGACTGGTGCCACGTCAGGAGGAGTGGGAGTCAACAGAGACGAGCGCTTCTGACAGTAAAGGTCTTACAAAATGTACGACAACAACCGTTGCAAATGCACTCTGTATGCAACATGGTTGCTTTGAAACGGAACAGAATAACACAGTGCCTCATGTATGTGATAACATTATGCTACAGCCTTCAGGGGGATGATATATATACTGTATATGATGCTGTTTGACACAACAGTTGTGTGACATCCACAGTGCGTGTTAGCCAGTTAGCCCCTGGCTCCTGAACGGTATTATAAAGCCCATGTAGTGAGTGGTGTGAGATGTGAGTGTCAGCCAGTCCCGTGGCCCCTGTGTGAAACACAATGAGATGTGAGTGTTAGCCAGTCCTGTGGCCCCTGTATGAAACACAATGAGATGTGAGTGTTAGCCAGTCCCGTGGCCCCTGTATGAAACACAATGAGATGTGAGTGTTAGCCAGTCCCGTGGCCCCTGTATGAAACACAATGAGATGTGAGTGTTAGCCAGTCCTGTGGCCCCTGTATGAAACATAATGAGATGTGAGTGTTAGCCAGTCCCGTGAACCCTGTATGAAACACAATGAGATGTGAGTGTTCGCCCGCTGGCTCCTTTCTGTACTTCCCTCATTATTGACTCTATGGTCGGTCACACGGAGGACAGAGACAGAGAAAGCTGGGATCCCCTGAGGAGAGTGGTTATACTGCTACTGGGGCCAATGGAGTTCCTGGAGCTCAGAGGGGCTGAGTGGCCCCGGGGGCCATGTGTCAGTGCTCCTTTCTGGGGGAGCTGAGGGACTAGATGGCCTGATGGATGGACCCAGTCTGGTGGAGCAGGGAGGTGATCTCAGGTAAACTACCCAACCTTACCGTAGCTAAACTGGGTTATGGGTACTGAACGGTGAATGGTCTTGAAGAAGGTATAGAACATAATTGTTTAACTCATTCACCCAGTGAAGTATGACTTCAGATGAACAGAAACGAAAAGTGGTGATAAAAACTGTTGTCTAAAAGCTGAACATCAAAATAATAATAATACTAATTTATTAAACTTTTATAGTGCTATTCATTACAGTACATACATAATCTCAAAGTGCTTTAAAGCCTCAAAAAAGAAAAGCAATTTCAAAAAACAACAACAACAAAATGAATGGAGGCAAGCAACATAAACACTAATACAGTCTCTGAGGTGTCTTCACCAACAAAAATATCCAAAACCAGCCTCTCCATCAACCTAATCAGACCCAAGGTCTATTCAGTCCAGGTAGCCAGGCAGTTGGGAACTGATTACAATAGTGTCAAATCCGATCGGTCTCTTCTCCTAAGCACATTTAGCGAAAAGTGGATTGCACAGCCATTTGCTTTTCACAGTGAATTGGCCGCGGTGGCACCTTCAGCTGTTCTGAAGCAGCGTCTCGTTCCCCGCTAAACAACTTAATCAGTCCTGACCAAATTGTTCTAATCACAGATGGATGTCTGATTCAGGAGGAACATGAGGGGGGTATGGCGAGAGAGATGTTCTCCCAAACCAATGACATCTTTATATAGTAACATATTTCACAGGGGAATTCACTCTATTTCATTCTATTTCTATGTCATTAGAAGTTGCTCTATTTTCATTCTATTTCATTGTCTTTCCAAGTGTGCGGGTTTGGGACTTGTCTTTTGGATGCTCCGTTTCTCCTGCCAGAACCAGCACCTTGAAGGAGCTGTAGATACATCCCAGAAGCACAGAGAGGGGAGAGAAAAATAGGAAGAATGGTCACCGGCCCTCCAGGAATAAAGACACGTAATCAGAGTGCTTTTATTCAGGAGTCAAAAAGTCATTTACAGCAGGCTCCGGAGATGTTCTCATGCGCCTCCCGGCCCTCCCGCCCTCCTGCTATTGGCCGTCTCTGAACGTTCTAAACCTTCTAAACTTTGTAATCGTCGGAGGCTGGGGACTCGGCGTGCCGCAAGGCTCTATGTTGAGACCCTTTCAGTATGTCATTCTGCATCCCAATCAGCAGTCACACAATATAAATGTCACTGTCACTGAGGAACGCAATCTGTTTCTTCTGCTCTGCATGGCAGGCGGCGTGACGCGGCGCATATATGCCCAAACCAGCTGTGAGAGGCAGATATTAAAAAGACGCAGAGGGAAACAATTTACACCGACTCATAAATTAAGCGGCGGCAGAATAATGCATTTTAATATCCGAGGCAGGGGGCTCAGGGCACAGCAGCCGGGCGGAGAGGCACAGGCACTGGTGTCACCACCGCCACAGCTGTGGCGCCTGCCGAGACGGCTGCTTAGTGACACTTAGTGACACATATGAGTGCACTGGGAAAAACTTGTATTATGGTGTAGGCTTTGGCCTTCATACCAAGGCAAGGCAACCTCCTACCAGCTACAGAGAACCAGTATAGCAGGGAACTGAGTGGCCATAAAGGGAGTTAAGACCAAGAAGAGTAGACTGGTTACTTCCTCTCTCTCTCTTTCTCTTTTTGTGTCCCCCACTCATCATACCGTACGTATACTCTCTCTCCCTCTTTCTTCCCATACACCCCCCCCTCTCTCTCTCTCTCTCTCCCTCTCTCTTCCCATACACCCCCCCCTCTCTCTCTCTCTCCCTCTTTCTTCCCATACACCCCCCCCTCTCTCTCTCTCTCTCTCCCTCTCTCTTCCCATACACCCCCCCCTCTCTCTCTCTCTCTCTCTCGCTGTCTCTCTGTCTCTGCATCCCTCCCCCTCTCTCTCTTTCTGTGCCTGTCTCTCATTACCCTAAGAATGAAAGAATGAGTGGAGTGGGCCTGTGAACATGATGGGAACGATGTACATTAGCATGCGATTAAGGAGGTGGAACACATGTACATGTATTCAACAAAGTGCCTTTGATCATGCTCACATGAATGGATATTCAACATGAGCCTCGCTGTAGAATCTAGTTCTCATGACTATTTTAATATAACTCACATACAGAAAGGCTTTTATAAGAACCTACATCATGTCTGACGGAAATAATAAAATATTGGTTTATGAAGTCTATGAATAAATAATTATGCCCTGACTAACTAAGGAGTGGGGGCAATATGGGAGGAGACACTTTACCTGGTATAAATGACAGCAGGGGCGTGTTCATTAGAGCACACCGTAGCAAAATGTTTTACTACGGAAAATTAAAATAAGAGTTTCTCAGGTTGAGGTAGTCGCTCCCCGTTTTCTTCCGTTTGCTGTCTGTGTGAATACGACCCAGATCTCACACCTCCTCAATGACTATAAAACACTATAAGAAGCTGCTTTAAATAACACAATATAAACCCTACAGTGAAGAGGATAACCACATTTCATTTGTTCTGGCCCAGAATTGGTTTGCATTACTATTCAATGTTTCATCAAATAATTGTTTTATATATATATTTTATATATATATATATACCTACAGGGGTCCTAAAATTCCAAATCAAATGGTTAAAATGATACATTTTATGACCATCTTAAAACACTTCCATATTTTAGCTTAGTAGATATTGCGATCTATGGGCTTAGACCTACAGGGGTTTAAGGTGCCTGTTTGCTCCCCTGTCACTTCCTTGTTTACCATAGTGGTTTGCCAGGATTTGTCATGATATTGGGGAGATCTGCGGCAGATACTGTGGTTTGTTGGAGCTAATCCCCTGTCCTAAGACGTAGATCCTTGAGGCTCTCAGGAGTCCCAGCACAGCTCTTTGAGTTGCCGCCATTCTCCTTTGGGAGGCGGGGGAGAGGGACACTCAATGGCGATCTAAAAACACACACTAGTGATGGATTGACATTTTGATGGACATTGACATTTTGTACTGTATTTGTAATTAAAGCATACTGCCTTTTGGCACATGTTTATTAAGTATTGTTTTACTGTGGAAATGTAATGTTAGGCCACTGTAAAATCCGTCGATTTGATTTAACCGTGGGAAAAACAGCCGGTACATAAAGTACTGTACCACAATGTGACTTTGACTGAACTGAGACTGAAGAAGGGAAAGAACTGTTAAAAATGAGAATGAATAGACCAGTAGTCTGCCCTGGCAGCTGTGACCATCATCTGAGATAATGACGGCATCCCAGTAGGACCAATCAGTGCGAAGTGAATCAGAATAATGATTAATTATCGGCCCTGTTACGCCAGTGTCACGGACAATATTTTACAATCTGATAAGCAAAAGACGCACCGAGGGATCGTTTTGATGAATAGCGAGAGTTCAGTGCACGGGGGCACGTTTACGGTCGTACGTTTTAATTTAACGGTAATCACTTTCAGGCGCCTGTAGGAGCAGCAAGGGTTTAATTTCACCTCAGGGACCTCTGCTCTGCACTTTGTCTGATGTGATCAGGCAGGCAGACACACGGATACATACACACACAGCAGAGGAGCCTGGTGGGAGGAGCTATAGGAGGACGGGTTCATTGTAATGGCTGGAATGGAATGAATGGAACGGTATCAAACACATCAAATACACTGCTCAAAAAAATTAAGGGAACACTTAAACAACACAATGTAACTCCAAGTCAATCACACTTCTGTGAAATCAAACTGTCCACTTAGGAAGCAACACTGATTGACAATAAATTGCACATGCTGTTGTGCAAATGGAATAGACAACAGGTGGAAATTATAGGCAATTAGCAAGACACCCCCAATAAAGAAGTGGTTCTGCAGGTGGTGACCACAGACCACTTCTCAGTTCCTATGCTTCCTGGCTGATGTTTTGGTTACTTTTGAATGCTGGCGGTGCTTTCACTCTAGTGGTAGCATGAGACGGAGTCTACAACCCACACAAGTGGCTCAGGTAGTGCAGCTCATCCAGGATGGCACATCAATGCGAGCTGTGGCAAGAAGGTTTGCTGTGTCTGTCAGCGTAGTGTCCAGAGCATGGAGGCGCTACCAGGAGACAGGCCAGTACATCAGGAGACGTGGAGGAGGCCGTAGCAGGGCAACAACCCAGCAGCAGGACCGCTACCTCCGCCTTTGTGCAAGGAGGAGCAGGAGGAGCACTGCCAGAGCCCTGCAAAATGACCTCCAGCAGGCCACAAATGTGCATGTGTCTGCTCAAACGGTCAGAAACAGACTCCATGAGGGTGGTATGAGGGTCCGACGTCCACAGGTGGGGGTTGTGCTTACAGCCCAACACCGTGCAGGACGTTTGGCATTTGCCAGAGAACACCAAGATTGGCAAATTCGCCACTGGCGCCCTGTGCTCTTCACAGATGAAAGCAGGTTCACACTGAGCACATGTGACAGACGTGACAGAGTCTGGAGACGCCATGGAGAATGTTTTGCTGCCTGCAACATCCTCCAGCATGACCGGTTTGGCGGTGGGTCAGTCATGGTGTGTGGTGGCATTTCTTTGGGGGGCCGCACAGCCCTCCATGTGCTCGCCAGAGGTAGCCTGACTGCCATTAGGTACCGAGATGAGATCCTCAGACCCCTTGTGAGACCATATGCTGGTGCGGTTGGCCCTGGGTTCCTCCTAATGCAAGACAATGCTAGACCTCATGTGGCTGGAGTGTGTCAGCAGTTCCTGCGAGAGGAAGGTATTGATGCTATGGACTGGCCCGCCCGTTCCCCAGACCTGAATCCAATTGAGCACATCTGGGACATCATGTCTCGCTCCATCCACCAACGCCACGTTGCACCACAGACTGTCCAGGAGTTGGCGGATGCTTTAGTCCAGGTCTGGAAGGAGATCCCTCAGGAGACCATCCGCCACCTCATCAGGAGCATGCCCAGGAGTTGTACTGTGGTAGCTAAATACAATATCTTTGTGCTAGCTACCCAACGTTTAATCATTGCTGCGTTATGAAAGGTAAGCTTGGCTTCTTATATGGTGTTGAGTTAAGCTTAAACCATGTATTTAGATTGTAGGTAGGTATTGTAGTTTGGTATTATAGGTAGCTTACTCAGGTAGTTATTGAAGGTTATTGTAGGTAATTATTGTAGGTAAGGACTGTATTCGGCAGACCCCGGCGAAGCACGAGGCTAGCTTACCCACTACTTGGACCAACAAAGCTAGCTAGCTAGCTAGCGGGTAGCTACTGGTAACTTTTTGCAACTGTGGTTAATTGTTTCCAATGTTATTTCATGCTTAAGAGTACCTGTGATTGAGCCAGCTAGCTGCTACCATTCAGCTGTTTTTCTAACCTCATCCGAGGCATTAACGTTAGGTGGTTGGTAGCTGCTGTACTTAATTACAGCTACTGATAACAGTCTGCTGTAGTTTACAACTATTCTAATTTCTAAAGTGGAAGTTGGGAGAGTTTTACTCGGGTGGTTCAGTGAAACAATTATAGTTTCTGAGGTGGAAGTTGGGAGAGTTATATATATATTTTTTTTTGGTGAGGGAGGCCTGC
Organism: Coregonus clupeaformis; assembly: GCF_020615455.1. Taxonomy (NCBI): domain Eukaryota; kingdom Metazoa; phylum Chordata; class Actinopteri; order Salmoniformes; family Salmonidae; genus Coregonus; species Coregonus clupeaformis. Next base: position 63,945,952 of record NC_059201.1, on the reverse strand, counting down.
TCTCTCCTTTCCCTGATGTTTAGTTCATTTCATTCCGATCTCCTCTGCATTATTGTAGCCATCTGCTGCAGCCTGTCAACTATGCCTCTGCCTATCCCTGTTCTCTCCTCTCCGCACAGGCTACACAAACGCCTCACACCGCGTGGCTGCTGCCTCTCTAACCTGGTGGTCCCTGCACGCACCACACACCTGGAGTTCCAGGTCTCAGGCAGCCTCTGGAACTGCCGTTCTGCCGCCAACAAGGCTGACTTCATCCCAGCCTATGCTACCCTCCAGTCCCTCGACTTCCTGGCGCTGACGGAAACATGGATTACCACTGAAAACACTGCTACTCCTACTGCTCTCTCCTCGTCTGACCATGTGTTCTCGCATACCCCGAGAGCATCTGGTCAGAGGGGTGGTGGCACAGGAATCCTCATCTCTCCCAAGTGGTCATTCTCAATTTTCCCCTAACCCATCTGTCTATCTCCTCATTTGAATTCCACGCTGTCACAGTCACTAGCCCATTTAAGCTTAATATCCTTGTCATCTATCGCCCTCCAGGTTCCCTTGGAGAGTTCATCAATGAGCTTGACGCCTTGATAAGTTCCTTTCCTGAGGATGGCTCACCCTTCACAGTTTTGGGGGATTTCAACCTCCCCACGTCTACATTTGACTCATTTCTCTCTGCCTCCTTCTTTCCACTCCTCTCCTCTTTTGACCTCACCCTCTCACCATCCCCCCCACTCACAAGGCAGGCAATACGCTTGACTTCATCTTTACTAGATGTTGCTCTTCTACTAATCTCACTGCAACTCCCCTCCATGTCTCCGACCACTACTTTGTATCCTTTTCTCTCTCGCTCTCCTCCAACACTACTCACTCTGCCCCTACACAGATGGTAACGCGCCGCCGCAACCTTCGCTCTCTCTCTCCCACTACTCTCTCCTCTTCCATCCTATCATCTCTTCCCTCTGCTCAATCCTTCTCCCTCCAATCTCCTGATTCTGCCTCATCAACCCTCCTCTCCTCCCTTTCTGCATCCTTTGACTCCCTGTGTCCCCTATCCTCCCGGCCGGCTCGGTCCTCCCCTCCAGCTCTGTGGCTTGATGACTCATTGCGAGCTCACAGAACAGAGCTCCGGGCAGCTGAGCGGAAATGGAAGAAAACTAAACTCCCTGCCGACCTGGCATCTTTTCACTCCCTCCTCTCTACATTTTCTTCATCTGTTTCTGCTGCTAAGGCCACTTTCTACCACTCTAAATTCCAAGCATCTGCCTCTAACCCTAGGAAGCTCTTTGCCACATTCTCCTCACTGCTGAATCCCCCCCTCCCTCTCTGTGGATGACTTTGTCAACCACTTTGAAAAAGAAGGTTGACGACATCCGATCCTCGTTTGTTAAGTCTAATGACACTGCTGGTCCTGCTCACACTGCCCTACCCTATGCTTTGACTTCTTTCTCCCCTCTCTCTCCAGATAAAATCTTGCGACTAGTGACTGCAGGCCGCCCAACAACCTGCCCGCTTGACCCCATCCCCTCCTCTCTTCTCCAGACCATCTCCGGTGACCTTCTCCCCTACCTCACCTCGCTGATCAACTCATCCTTGACCGCTGGCCATGTCCCTTCCGTCTTCAAGAGAGCGAGAGTTGCACCCCTTCTCAAAAAACCAACACTCGATCCCACTGATGTCAACAACTACAGACCAGTATCCCTTCTTTCTTTTCTTTCCAAAACTATTGAGCGTGCCGTCTTTAGCCAACTCTCTTGCTATCTCTCTCAGAATGACCTTCTTGATCCAAACCAGTCAGGTTTCAGGACTGGTCATTCAACTGAGACTGCTCTTCTCTGTGTCACGGAGGCTCTCCGCACTGCTAAAGCTAACTCTCTCTCCTCTGCTCTTGTCCTTCTAGACCTGTCTGCTGCCTTTGATACAGTGAACCATCAGATCCTCCTCTCCACCCTCTCCGAGCTGGGCATCTCCGGTGCGGCTCACTCCTGGATTGCGTCCTACCTGACCGGTCGCTCCTACCAAGTGGCGTGGCGAGAAGCTGTCTCCGCACCACGTGCTCTCACCACTGGTGTCCCCCAGGGCTCAGTTCTAGGCCCTCTCCTTTTCTCCCTATACACCAAGTCACTTGGCTCTGTCATATCCTCACATGGCCTCTCCTATCATTGCTACGCTGACGATACACAACTAATCTTCTCCTTTCCCCCTTCTGATAACCAGGTGGCGAATCGCATCTCTGCATGTCTGGCCGACATATCAGTATGGATGACGGATCACCACCTCAAGCTGAACCCTGGCAAGACGGAGCTGCTCTTCCTCCCGGGGAAGGACTGCCCGTTCCATGATCTCGCCATCACGGTTGACAACTCCGTTGTGTCCTCCTCCCAGAGTGCGAAGAGCCTTGGCGTGACCCTGGACAACACCCTGTCGTTCTCCGCTAACATCAAGGCGGTGACCCGATCCTGCAGGTTCATGCTCTACAACATTCGGAGAGTACGACCCTGCCTTACACAGGAAGCGGCACAGGTCCTAATCCAGGCACTTGTCATCTCCCCGTCTGGATTACTGCAACTCGCTGTTGGCTGGGCTCCCTGCCTGTGCCATTAAACCCCTACAACTCATCCAGAATGCCGCAGCCCGTATGGTGTTCAACCTTCCCAAGTTCTCTCACGTCACCCCCCTCCTCCGCACACTCCACTGGCTTCCAGTTGAAGCTCGCATCCGTTACAAGACCATGGTGCTTGCCTATGGAGCAGTGAGGGGAACGGCACCTCCGTACCTTCAGGCTCTGATCAGTCCCTACACCCAGGCGAGGGCATTGCGTTCATCCACCTCTGGCCTGCTGGCTCCCCTTCCTCTGCGGAAGCATAGTTCCCGCTCAGCCCAGTCAAAGCTGTTCGCTGCTCTGGCACCCCAATGGTGGAACAAGCTCCCTCACGACGCCAGGACAGCGGAGTCACTCACCACCTTCCGGAGACATTTGAAACCCCACCTCTTTAAGGAACACCTGGGATAGGATAAAGTAATCCTTCTACCCCCCAAAAAAAAAAAAAAAAGTATAATTGTAAAGTGGTTATCCCACTGGCTATAGGGTGAATGCACCAATTTGTAGTCGCTCTGGATAAGAGTGTCTGCTAAATGACGTAAATGTGCCCTTGAGCAAGGCACTTAACCCTAATTGCTCCTGTAAGTCGCTCTGGATAAGAGCGTCTGCTAAATGACTAAAATGTAAATGTAAAATGTAGGGAGGTCATACAGGCACGTGGAGGCCACAAACACTACTGAGCCTCATTTTGACTTGTTTTAAGGACATTACATCAAAGTTGGATGAGCCTGTAGTGTGGTTTTCCACTTTAATTTTGAGGGTGACTCCAAATCCAGACCTCCATGGGTTGATAAATTTGATTTCCATTGATAATTTTTGTGTGATTTTGTTGTCAGCACATTCAACTATGTAAAGAAAAAAGTATTTAATAAGATTATTTCATTCATTCAGATCTAGGATGTGTTGTTTAAGTGTTCCCTTTATTTTTTTGAGCAGTGTATATGGAAACCACATGTTTTACTCCGTTCCATTCATTCCATTGCAGCCATTCCAATGACCCCCTCCTCCTATAGCTCCACCCACCAGCCTCCACTGACACAGGTTCACCTTTAATGGGGCCAACAGCTCACCACATCGTCTCTATCAGGTTCACCTCTAATGGGGTCAACATCTCACTACATCGTCTCTATCAGGTTCACCTCTAATGGGGTCAACATCTCAACAGAGCTGGAGGGCAGGAGACCCACAGACCCCCGTATTGAGCATCAGCACAGCAAATTAAGAAACACCCCCGGGGAGTGTAGACCCACCGCTCACACACACCTCTCACACACACCACACACACACCGCTCACACACACAACTCACACACACCGCACACACACACCGCTCACACACACTGCTCACACACACCGCACACACACACACCGCTCACACACATACTGCATACACTCACACACCGCACTGGGGCCCAAGAAAAAAACACATTTTGGAATGCATTTGAGACAGCTCGTCCCAGTGGTATTGACATTGTGCATCGACTCCTCCAAACCAATCTATAATGAAGGCCCAGTGCACTCAAAAACGTGATTTTCCTGTGTTTTAAATGTATATTTCCACACTATGAGGTTGGAATAATAATGTGAAATTGTGAAAATTATGATAATGCCCATTTAGTGTAGGTGCTGTTTGAAAAGAAACCCTGATATACCCCCCTTAATTGTTACCCAGAAATGATTTGATATTGAGATCAAAACGGCTGCATTGGACCTTTAATCATATGAGCAATTACTATCAAGATGTGTCATTGTGATAATGATATGATTGTGGATCTGCTCCTAGATATGTTTGATGGAAACAAGGTATTGGAATAAGACGATTGACAGGTATAACATTTAGACTCAGTTGTTATGTAGCCGTCGTTGTTAGCATGCTGCTAGAATGCACCACATAATGTGTCACACGGTTGGTTTCCTCATGGCCAATAGTTTGACTAGTCAATAAGATGGGAGGCTGTTGCGTTGTAATGCTGTCTGTTTGGCTGTCCCTCTGTCAGGGTTGATGTCATACCCCCAGGCCCTTCAGGACAGGGACACAAACACACAGGGTAGTATAGGAACATCCACAGTGACAGGGACCAGGACAATCTCAGAATCACTGCATCTCAACACTTCTAAACCAACTCCCAAAACCACTCATTAATGCATGGAACTTTGCCATTCCCCAGACCTGGGCCAGACCATAAACATAGCTATTCATTTCATTGTAATTGTAAAAAAAAAACATTGAAGTAGTCACAAATAAATTGTATGTTATTTCATTATTTAATCTGAGTGCATCTGTAGGCTTATTGTATCGGTGGTCAATGTCGCCTCAGAGGGCAGAGCCACAATCACAATCTGTACACCTTCCATGGTTTTTCTCATATTGAGGTTATGGAAGATTACCCGAGCGAAGATAAGTATTGATGTCGAGTGTTGATGAGGTCATGATCCTGATGACACTGTAAAGTTTGGCCATCTCTCTCCTAGTGCCACCGCTCCACTACTGTGTTGTCCTCTATCCCCTCTGTTTTCTCTCTTTCTACATATTGTATGGCGGACATGGTCAAACACTTCAATGAAATACAGAGTGCGCACACATTTTCCACCAGACCACACTGAAGAGAGAGAGAGAGAGAGAGAGAGAGAGAGAGAGAGAGAGAGAGAGAGAGAGAGAGAGAGAGAGAGAGAGAGAGAGAGAGAGAGAGAGAGAGAGAGAGAGAGAGAGAGAGAGAGAGAGAGAGAGAGCGAGAGAGAGAGCGAGAGAGAGAGAGAGAGAGAGAGCGAGAGAGAGAGAGAGATCGAGAGAGAGCGAGAGAGAGAGAGAGAGCGAGAGAGAGAGAGAAAGAGAGAGAGAGAGAGAGAGAGAGAGAGAGAAAGAAAGAAAGAACTAAAGAGAAAACACTTTTGAAGAAGGAGCAATTTCCCTCCATTTCCTTCCTCTCCTCATTGGCATTCATCTCCTCACAAATAATCACCAAGAACAATGAAGCACAAAGAGCTATTTTATTCCCCTGGCGTTTAGCCGCACCTGCAACGAGATGGAAGAGTATATAATCACCCAACCATTAACACGTTTAAGAAGGGAGGGGGTCGTGCCACTATGCTATCTGGTGCAGGGGAGCCAGCACTAACAAAGTGCTAATTTTGGCGTATTATAAAGAGCTGTAATTATGTTAACGCTTGTGCGCCAACGCTAACGCTAGCCTCCTGTGCCAGGCGATAGCCCCAGACTTTTATCCCTCACTCTGCCAGGGCAAAGGCTAATGAAACGTTAGCGTTAGCCCGGGAACGCTTAGTGCGCCCCCCTCGCTAACCATCGCTAATGCTAACTCCCCTCTTCAATCTCAGCTCTCTGGTGCAGGTGGGGTTATTCGGTGAGAGGATTTTGCCTACACAATTTAGCGACGCTGGAGCACATAATACCTGCGAGGAGAGAGGCAGGGTAGGAGAGAGAGAGTTTAAAAGAGAGGAGCAGAGGGGTCAAGTACTTTCATCCCCCTCTCTATCTCTACTTTCTCTCTCTCGCGCTCTTGATTTAAATGACTTCCCCGGCGGTGCTCTGAGGTGGAGAGAGAAGAGGGCTCTGTTCACAGACACACCCAGAGGGCAGACACCAGCTACTTACCCAGAGCCACGGACCAAGATTACATTGTATTGCTTTGGAGAACTACTCACAAAGGGAGGTAGAGTGGACTGGTGGAATGGTGTTATGTAAGGCATTAAATGAATGAGAGGGATTTGAGGAACAGAAACAGGAACAGATGAGGAGAGAAAGGAAACGGAGGGAAATTGCTCCTTCTTCTAAGCATTGTTTTCTCTTTCTGTCTGTCTTTCTTTCTGTCTTTCTCTCTCTCTCTCTCTACTCTCTCTCTCTCTCTCGCTCCCACCTTCCTGGATCATAATTGTAGAGGCACATTAGCACTCAGCGAGGGGAGCCACGTTGACATGGGCAGTGTGTGATTAGTGCTGGGTCTCTCTCTCTCTCTCTCTGGTGTTCTCTCCTGTTCTCCTGAGATAAGACCCTGTAAAGAGTCTGTCTGTCTCAGTCGTGTATGGATGACTGCTGGTGCCATCTCTCTCCACTGTGCTGGCTGTGTGTGTGTGTGTGTGTGTGTGTGTGTGTGTGTGTGTGTGTGTGTGTGTGTGTGTGTGTGTGTGTGTGTGTGTGTGTGTGTGTGTGTGTGTGTGTGTGTGTGTGTGTCTCCGCATCCTGGATTGATTTGCGTTTAATGAAGAGTCAATCAGGCTAGGTGACATCATTAACGACCACTGGGCTACTTGACTCCACTCTGACACTGAGACACTGCGGGGGACTCTGTCACTCCGACATCCTCTGGCTACAGGAAGATATGAACAACACCAGCCTCAAACTCTAGGCAAACTGTAGCCCCACAGTACAATAGATAGGTTGCAGGTAGAAGTTGGACCTAACCACAGATCTAGCCCCAACCATAACTTTAAAACATGAGGGGGATTAAATAATATCTGCTTTAACAGAGGTTCAGCCCAGACCAGGGGTGTCAAACTCAATGTGTGTCTTAGTGGTTTTTGTTATTTGCGTCCAATTAAGACCTAGACAACCAGGGTTGACACATGTGGCCTAGACTGAGAGGAAGAGGATATGATGGTCACTCAGCTAAACAGGTTCGTATTTACCTCCCTCTGTTGGTAGGAGAGTGTTATTATTATTATTAATTTTAATTTTTTCACCTTTATTTAACCAGGTAAGCCAGTTGAGAACAAGTTCTCATTTACAACTGCGACCTGGCCAAGATAAAGCAAAGCAGTGCGATAAAAACAACAACACAGAGTTACATATGGGGTAAAACAAAACATAAAGTCAAAAATACAACAGAAAATATATATACAGTGTGTTCAAATGTAGCAAGTTATGGAGGTAAGGCAATAAATAGGCCATAGTGCAAAATAATTACAATTAGTATTAACACTGGAATGATAGATGTGCAAGAGATGATGTGCAAATAGAGATACTGGGGTGCAAATGAGAAAAAAAATAACAATATGGGGATGAGGTAGTTGGGTGGGCTAATTTCAGCTGGGCTGTGTACAGGTGCAGTGATCGGTAAGGTGCTCTGACAACTGATGCTTAAAGTTAGTGAGGGAGATAAGAGTCTCCAGCTTCAGAGATTTTTGCAATTCGTTCCAGTCATTGGCAGCAGAGAACTGGAAGGAATGGTGGCCAAAGGAGGTGTTGGCTTTGGGGATGACCAGTGAGATATACCTGCTGGAGCACATACTACGGGTGGGTGTTGCTATGGTGACCAATGAGCTAAGATAAGGCGGGGATTTGCCTAGCAGTGATTTATAGATGGCCTGGAGCCAGTGGGTTTGGACCAGCCAACAAGAGCGTACAGGTCACAGTTGTGGGTAGTATATGGGGCTTTGGTGACAAAGCGGATGGCACTGTGATAGACTACATCCAATTTGCTGAGTAGAGTGTTGGAGGCTATTTTGTAAATGACATTGCCGAAGTCAAGGATCGGTAGGATAGTCAGTTTTACGAGGGCATGTTTGGCAGCATGAGTGAAGGAGGCTTTGTTGCGAAATAGGAAGCCGATTCTAGATTTAACTTTGGATTGGAGATGCTTAATGTGAGTCTGGAAGGAGAGTTTACAGTCTAACCAGACACCTAGGTATTTGTAGTTGTCCACATACTCTAGGTCAGACCCGTCGAGAGTAGTGATTCTGTTGTATGGCATTGAAGCTTGTTTGAAGGTTTGTTAACACAGTGTCCAATGAAGGGCCAGATGTATACAAAATGGTGTCGTCTGCGTAGAGGTGGATCTGAGAGTCACCAGCAGCAAGAGCGACATCATTGATATACACGGAGAAAAGAGTCGGCCCAAGAATTGAACCCTGTGGCACCCCCATAGAGACTGCCATAGGTCCAGACAACAGGCCCTCCGATTTGACACATTGAACTCTATCTGAAAAGTAGTTGGTGAACCAGGCGAGGCAGTCATTTGAGAAACCAAGGCTATTTAGTCTGCCAATATGAATGCGGTGGTTGACAGAGTCGAAAGCCTTGGCCAGGTCGATGAAGACGGCTGCACAGTACTGTCTATTATCGATTGCGGTTATAATATCGTTTAGGACCTTGAGCGTGGCTGAGGTGCACCCATGACCAGCTCGTAAACCGGATTGCATAGCGGAGAAGGTACGGTGGGATTCGAAATGGACGGTGATCTGTTTGTTAACTTGGCTTTCAAAAACTTTGGAAAGGCAGGGCAGGATGGATATAGGTCTGTAACAGTTTGGATCTAGAGTGTCACCCCCTTTGAAGAGGGGGATGACCGCGGCAGCTTTCCAATCTCTGGGGATCTCAGACATTACGAAAGAGAGGTTGAACAGGCTAGTAATAGGGGTTGCGACAATTTCGGCGGCTAGTTTTAGAAAGAAAGGGTCCAGATTGTCTAGCCCAGATGATTTGTAGGGGTCCAGATTTTGCAGCTCTTTCAGAACATCAGCTGTCTGAATTTGTGTGAAGGAGAAGCGGGAGGGGGGCATGGGCAAGTTGCAGCGGAGGGTGCAGAGCTGGTGGCCGGGGTAGTGGTAGCCAGGTGGAAAGCATGGCCAGCCGTAGCAAAATGCTTGTTGAAATTCTCGATTATTGTAGATTTATCGGTGGTGATAGTGTTTCCTAGCCTCAGTGCAGTGGGCAGCTGGGAGGAGGTGCTCTTATTCTCCATGGACTTTACAGTGTCCCAAAACTTTTTGGAGTTAGTGCTACAGGATGCAAATTTCTGTTTGAAAAAGCTAGCCTTTGCTTTCCTAACTGCTTGTGTATATTGGTTCCTAACTTCCCTGAAAAGTTGCATATCGCGGGGGCTATTTGATGCTAATGCAGTAAGCCACAGGATGTTTTTGTGCTGGTCAAGGGCAGTCAAGTCTGAGGAGAACCAGAGGCTATATCTGTTCTTAGTTCTTTATTTTTTGAATGGGGTATGTTTATTTAAGATTGAGAGGAAATTACTTTTAAAGAACAACCAGGCATCCTCTACTGACGGAATGAGATTGATATCCATCCAGGATACCTGGGCCAGGTCAATTAGGAAGGCCTGCTCGCTAAAGTGTTTTAGGGAGCATTTGACAGTGATGAGGGGTGGTCGTTTGACCACGGACCCGTTACAGACGCAGGCAATAAGGCAGTGATCACTGAGATCCTGGTTGAAGACAGCGGAGGTGTATTTAGAGGGTAAGTTAGTCAGGATAATATCTATGAGGGTGCCCATGTTTACGGATTTAGGGTTGTACCTGGTAGGTTCGTTGATAATTTGTGTGAGATTGACGGCATCTAGTTTGGATTGTAGGATGGCCGGGGTGTTAAGCATATCCCAATTTAGGTCACCAAGCAGTACGAACTCTGTGGGGGGCAATCAATTCACATATGGTGTCCAGGACACAGCTGGGGGCTGAGGGGGTTCTGTAGCAAGCGGCAACAGTGAGAGTCTATTTCTGGAAAGGTGGATTTTTAGAAGTAGAAGCTCAAACTGGATAGTATGATAGAGCTCTGCAGGCTATATCTACAGTAGATTGCAACTCCACCCCCTTTGGCAGTTCTATCTAGACGGAAAAGGATGTAGTTGGGGATGGAAATTTCAGAATTTTTGGTGGCCTTCCTAAGCCAGGATTCAGACACTGCTAGAACATCAGGGTTGGCGGAGTGTGCTAACGCAGTGAATAACTCAAACTTAGGAAGGAGGCTTCTGATTTTAACATGCAGAAAACCAAGGCTTTTACGGTTACAGAAGTCAACAAATGATAGCTCCTGGGGAGTAGGAGTGATACTGGGGGCTGCAGGGCCTGGGTTAGCATCTACATCACCAGAGGAACAGAGGAGGACTAGAATAAGGATACGGCTAAAGGCTTTAAGAACTGGTCTTCTAGTGCGTTGGGTACAGAGAATAAAGGGGGCAGATTTCCGGCCATTGTAGAATAGATTCAGGGCATTATGTACAGACAAGGATATGGAAGGATATGAGTACAGTGGAGGTAAACCTAAGCGTTGGGTAACAAGGAAAGAGATAGCATCACTGGAGGCACCGATTGAGCCGGTCTCGGCGTGTATGGGGGATGGAACAAAGGAACTTGTATAATTGTATAATAAGAACTACCTGGAACAGCAATAGGCAAGGCATATTGACATGGGAGAGAGGCATAAAGCAATCACAGGTGTTATTAGAGAGAGCTAAGACAACAACTGGTAATGGCGATAAAGTTTGGGCTGAGGCTAAACAGAATAAACAGGACAGGGTACCGTGTAAAGGAACAGTCCAGCAGGCATCAGCTGTGCAGCTGAGTGATCATAAGGTCCAGTAAACAGCAATATGTGAGTCCGAGAGCAGTTCGAATTGGTACTACAGCACAGCGATCAGGAAGCACGGCTGTCATTTGCGTGTGCTAATGGGCCGGGGCTAGCAGATGGATCTTCGTGGTCGTCACAATGGGAAGACTGTTGAAACCACAGACGATTACGTCGGCAGACCAGTCGTGATGGATCGGCGGGGCTCCGTGTCGACTCTAGGAGGTCCCGTCTGGTTGACAGAGAGGTAGATAGCCGGGAGATGTGCCTGACTCAAGGCTAGCTCAAGGCTGATTAGCCAACAACAACGTTCATTTGGTTGCAGCTAGCTGGTTGCGATTATCCAGTGTTAAAGGTCCAGTGATTCAGTGATTCCGGCAGAAAATCTGATAGGTTCTGGGTCGATAACGCGCTGTGCAGACAGTGCAGACTGGCCGATAATAGTCCAGGCTAGAGCTGGCTGGTAGGTAGTGCAGGCCACGGACAATGGTGAAAAAACACTAACGGTTGCTAATAGCAAGTAGCTGGTTAGCTGGCTACTCCCGTCCGGTAAACAGAGAGGTAGATAGCTGGGTTATGGGCCTGCTCGAGGCTAGCTCAAGGCTAACTGATGCTTGCTTCGGGGGCAGTGGTGATTAGCCTACAGCAACATCCATTCGACATCCATTCGGTTGCGGCTAGCTAGTTGTGATCCGGTGTTAAGGTCCAGTGATTCAGTTATTCCGGCAGAAAATCCAATGTTCTGGGTGAAACTGCTAACGGTGGCTAATAGCAAGTAGCTAGTTAGCTAGTTAGCTGGCTGGCTAGTTTCAACTGGAGATTCTAGATAAAGGTGAGTAAATAATAGAATATGTTCTACATTGAGTGAGGCGGGTTGCAGGAAAGTATATTTAGTAGAAGGATGAAAAGTGTGATAGGGAAATATATACGTAAAATACAAAAAAATACAAAAAACAGGCTATTTACATGGACACACAAGAGAACCGCACTGCTACGCCATCTTGGAAGGCCACATTGGTAGGAGAGTGTTATTGCTCTAAGGCCACGTTGGTAGGAGAGTGTTATTGCTCTAAGGCCACGTTGGTAGGAGAGTGTTATTGCTCTAAGGCCACGTTGGTAGGAGAGTGTTATTGCTCTAAGGCCACATTGGTAGGAGAGTGTTATTGCTCTAAGGCCACGTTGGTGCTGATTGATCCATGGGGACATTACTGCATCTTACAGGTTGAAAAATGCATACAATATGTGAAAATGAATCTAGACTTTTAAACCGCTAGCTTGTCAGTGTGTGTGTGTGTCTGTGTGCATGTGTGATGGAGAAGGATGGAAGTGTCCTGCTGAAAGCTAGACTTGACCGGGCAGGATGGCAGGCTCATCTATCTAACTGTCAGGACCCACCAGGCCACAACCACCATGCAGCTCTCCTCACATGCACCTTTCCTCTCTCTCTCTCTCTCTCTCTCTCTCTCTCTCTCTCTCTCTCTCTCTCTCTCTCGCTGTCTCTCTCTCTCCCCCTCACTCTCTCTCTCTCTCTCTCTCGCTCTCTCTCTCTCTCCCCTCTCTCTCTCTCACTCTCTCTGTCGCTCTCTCTCTCTCTTTCTCTCTCACTGTCTCTCTCTCTCCACCCTCTCTCTCTCTCTCCCCTCTCTCTCACTCTCTCACTCTCTCTCTCGCTCTCTCACTCTCTCTCTCTCCCCCCTCTCTCTCTCTCACTCTCTCTCTCTCCCCCCTCTCTCTCTCTCACTCTCTCTCTCTCTCTCATTCTCTCTCGCTCTCTCACACACACAGCGGCCTCGTGCTCAGCAATGCTATAAGCTGAGAGGAGAGAGTGTTTTTGGCAGAGCAGATGTTTTTGCCTGTCACATTAGCGGGATGTTCCCCCTCCCTCCATCTCTCTTTCCATCCCTTCCTTCCTCTCTCTCTCTCTCTCTCACCCCCTCCCTCCTCCTGCCTTGCTGCTGTTGTCTTTAAGGGAACAGGAAAGATGTGTCTGTTCCTCGTCTCTCCATGGTTGTTTCCAGCCCCCAGCACCCTCTTTATGAATCTACACTTGTGCTAATGGATGCCCCCCGGCCACCACGGATCGACTGAGAGGAATCACAACCACTGTCACACACGTGCGCGCACACACACACACAATTGAGGGTATGTATATGTGTGTATGTGTGTGTATGTGTGCATTCCTGCGAGTGTTTCTGTGTGTGTGTGTGTGTGCGTGTGTGTGTGTGTCATGCAGATGTAGTTGGATGGAAATGATCCAACCATTATGTAGAAATTATGTTGAAAATATAATAATAAACTACATTTATCAACCAGACTCCAATATTATGTGAATGCTATCGGCCTATAATTGTATCAATGACTCAACCAAGGTAGTGAGCATGGCGTCACCCCTCAGTATACAATAATACGCACGTGTCTAGGTTCACCGTTATGCAATTATCAAGAGGCTAAGAGACAAGGGGCTAATGTCTTGCAATCAATGTCCTAGCATTAATTAATCAATATCCTAGTAGCATTAAATTATTGAGTTAACCTTAGCTCAGAGCTGCACAGTTAGAGGCCAATCATATATGCTATGTGTATTGTGAATAACATTAGACAATTTACCAAATAATTATTCAAGGAATATTACTCAGAAATGTGATGTCACGACTTCCGCCGAAGTTGGTGCCTCTCCTTGTGCGGGCGGCTATCGGCGGTCGTCGTCACCGGTCTTCTAGCTGCCACCGATCTACGTTTCTGTGTTCTATTTGTTTTGTCTTTATTGTACACACCTGGTTCCCATCACGTTATGATTATTTCCCTATTTAACCCTCTGGTTCCCTCATGCTTTTGTGCGTGATTGTTCTGTGTTTGGTGTTTATGACTGCTGTGAGCTGGTGTATTTCCCTGCGTGGAATTAGTATTTGTTTCTTTCCGAGTAAAGTTTGTCTGTTACTCAGTTCTGTGTCCTGCGCCTGACTCCGTCCTACCGCTGCACACTGACACCTAACATGTGAAGACTACTGTTCGTATCCATTTAAAAGTAATCCGATTTATTACAGTTATGCAATAAGAAACAATTATCAAATGGTACATACCAGAAATCTTCACGATAAAACGGATACAAAATCTAAGTATTAACAGCATAGAAAACCCAGCTTTTATTCTTCCAAGTGTGCCAAATCCCAGTATCTCCCATCGTCTAATTAACCTCACTTTTCATTCTAATTCACACAGTAACATTAATTTAGTCAACAAAATATTTAATCAGTCTTCCAGTCCTCCAACGATGTCCGTGCTCCCAGGGTTGTTTGGGAACGTCACACCCCGGAGAAAGCCGCAGATAAGGTGTGTTTGACCCCTGTGATAGCCCACAGATGGTCAGCCCAACCAAACAATGTCATAAATGGTGACTGAGTCATCACGCTGGGCCTCAGCGCCTGTCAGTCACCAGTATCACCTTCTATCATTCCTCCACTACACAGACTCCTGCCAGGCTGAACACAAGGCATCTCTGTTGAAATCCACATGAAACACTTCCACTATACCCAACCGCTCAGCGTATTTGTTCCAGCACAGCACTAAATTCTATTATCACTTTTCAACATGTACAGAACTTCTAGATCAGATCTCAAGGGGTTCACCAAACCAAATAATTGATAAGCTAAAGAAAGCATGGAAAATCATTAAGAAAAAAACAGTATTTGAGAAATTCGGCAACATACATGAACATCAACAGCTTTTAGTTCATCTGTAAAACAGCTGCATCAAAGTGCAAGTTTAAGTTATTGAAACGAATGATCGAAGTGTGCTGATATTAGAGCCCAACTTCTGTGTCACCAAATGTGTGGCAAGCCTAATGAAGACCGTTGGGCCGAAACTGTTCTTTAAGTAGCTTTCACTGCAGAGGAACAGGACTCAAAGGGACTTGAGCAAATCTGGGGTTAAAGAAAGCATCTGAACTCCCAAACGAGCAGGGTTTCTTTGCCCTCAGTGACTGGCAGGTGTAACCTTATAAAAGGTTGGCACTGTGTAACCTACAGTCTGACTGACCACTAATAACCCTTCCAATCACTAAGTTCCCTGTAGTCATCTTCCCCCAATCACTAGACAGTCTGGATTCAGTTCGTTGTTCTTGATTTGGTGAAAGAAAGAAGGGATGGAGGGATGGGGATGAATGTCAGAAGTTAAATTGAATCATAGTCATTATTATCATTGTCATCATCGTCATCATCGTCATGGAAGTCGTTATCATCGTCATCATCGTCATGGAAGTCATCGTCTTCATCATCATGGAAGTCGTCATCATCGTCATCATCGTCATTATCGTCATCATTGTCATTATCGTCATGGAAGTCGTCATCGTCATCATCGTCATCATCGTCATCGTCATCATCGTCATCATCGTCATGGAAGTCGTCATCATTGTCATCATTGTCATCATCGTCATGGAAGTCATTGTTGTCATCGTCATCATCGTCATCATCGTCATCATCGTCATGGAAGTCATCGTCGTCATCGTCATCATCATCGTCATCATCGTCATTATCGTCATCATTGTCATTATCATCATGGAAGTCGTCATCATCGGCATCATCGTCATCATCATCATCGTCATCATCGTCATGGAAGTCGTCATCATCGTCATCATCGTCATGGAAGTCATCATCATCATCGTCATCATCGTCATCATCGTCATCATCGTCATTATCGTCGTGGAAGTCGTCATCATCGTCATGGAAGTCATCGTCATCATCGTCATTATCGTCATGGAAGTCGTCATCATTGTCATCATCGTCATCATCATCATCGTCATGGAAGTCATCGTCATGGAAGTCATTATCGTGGTCATAACCGTCATCACTTCCTATCCTATCTGGTCTGGCTGTAACCACTCTGAGACACTTCATCAGTAATCATTAGCAATGCACAGGAGAGAGAGGAGGGCTGGTTCAATCAAGATATTTTCTTCCAGTGTTGCCTCATTTATGGATTTGACCGTGTTTCTCTCTCTATTTCTGAGTGTGTGCATTTAAAATGATAAACTTGGATTAGCAAACACAATGTGCCATTGGAACACAGGACTGATGGTTGCTGATAATGGGCCTCTGTACGCCTATGTAGATATTCCATAAAAAATCTGCCGTTTCCAGCTACAATAGCCATTTACAACATTAACAATGTCTACACCGTATTTCTGATCAATTTGATGTTATTTTAATGGACAAAAAAATTGCTTTTCTTTCGATAACAAGGACATTTCTAAGTGACCCCAAAATTCTGAACAGTAGTGTATATTTTTTATAATCTCAAGCGGTTAGCTCTGATAGGATGTGAAAACCTTTCTCATCCGTCATCCTCTGGCAGTTTCCCCTGAAACGCGAGGAGTCAGTGTACTGTCGGTGGTCGTACGGGTCAGGTGGTACTTAGCAGCACAGTGAGATATCCTTAACCCCGCTACCACCTTCGCCATCGTCACATCGCCATCAACCCCGTCACCCTGGGGACTGGCGCGGCCATAAAAGCGGGTGTCTCCACGGCAACGGCATACCTCCAGATACCCCTTATCAATCCCCCAGATGCCTAATTGTTGCGCTAATGATGCAATGCCTGATGGAACTGTTTATGGTTTTCATTTTCCCAGACGCCGGAGCGCGGTAATTAGTGGCACACCTCAGATCATTAAACAGCATGGGGGCCCGGGCGGGTTGGAGACGGGGGAGGTGGGGGAGAGGGAAGTTGGGCACACTGGGGAGAGAGGAGAGGGCCCGTGCTGTGCCAAGATGGGCCTAGTAGGGAAGCTTTACGTTCATTAAAAAATATATATATATATATGCTTGTTTTTTTATTATTTTATTCCAGGCATCCTCTATCCTCGCACCAGGTCCTCTCCTCTCTCCCCATGTGCAGCCCTAAGATCCTTTTATGCAGTTTACCAATGATAACAATATGTGCTAAAATATCTAGTGCTGAAATGAAAAACAATTGATTTATAAACAGCCAATAGATGAGAAATAAACACATCATTCATGACTTTTTCACACTGCAACAGGTCGCTTCATGTCTACCGTTCATTTTTGACCAACAACAATCCATGGTCTATCAGCAGCATGCGGTCAAGCTGGACTCACCTTGAGGAAGGAGAGGTTGCGGTTACGGTCGATACTGGTGATCTCCAGGTTGCCCATGACCACCTCACAGTTCTCATAATGCTTCTTCAGGGTGCGGTACTGCTGGTCCAGGTCTGACAACGTGCTCAACTTGTTCTCCGTTCCAGGGCAAACTGCAGGGAGAGAGAGAGAAACATATTGATAAAAATAAAATCTCACAATTCAACTTATTTACAAAGCGAATTCAATGTCATTCAACAATAAAACACTGCAGAGCTTTAGAGAGGTATCTTTCTCATTTACCAGAGAGAGAGAGAGAGAGAGAGAGAGAGAGAGAGAGAGAGAGAGAGAGGGAGCTGTTAATGTCACTGTGGAGAGCTCCAGACCTGACCCTTGACAATGGCAGAGCTTGGAGAGGCGGTAAACACTTGAGAGAAAATGATTCCTCAAAGGCATTGACCTACAGGACCAGCTCTCCACGATCCCCCCGACATTTTATGAAATAAATTCAAATGAAGTTCATTGACCTTTACAGAAGGTTTGACTGATGTCATCACATTACCTCTGATATTACAGGTCTTTGGTAGTATTAGTGATGGCTGTGCCCACATGGTGGATGACATCACTGGTAATAAAGAAAATGAGGAATAACAATGAGTGTGAAAGGGTTGAGGGGGTGGAATGGAGTGTGAGAGGGTGGAGGGGGGGTGGAATGGTGTGTGAGAGGGTGGAGGGGGGTGGAATGGAGTGTGAGAGGGTCGAGGGGGGTGGAATGGAGTGTGAGAGGGTGGAGGGGGGTGGAATGGAGGGTGGGAGGGTGGAGGGAGGGTGTAATGGAGTGTGAAAGGGTGGAGGGGGGTGGAATGGAGTGTGAAAGGGTGGAGGGGGTGGAATGGAGTGTGAGAGGGTGGAGGGGGGATGGAATGGAGTATGAGAGGGTGGAGGGAGGGTGGAATGGAGTGCAAGAGGGTGGAGGGGGGGTGGAATGGAGTGTGAGAGGGTGGAGGGGGGGTGGAATGGAGGGGGGGTGTGTGCTTGTGTGTCTGTGTGTGTGTGTGTGTGTGTGTGTGTGTGCGTGTATGCATGCACGTGTGTGTGGGTGTGTACTCCCTATAACTAGCTTCTACAACACAGAGAGAGAGAGAGAGAGTCATTAACACAGAGAGAGAGTCATTAACACAGAGAGAGAGTCATTAACACAGAGAGAGAGAGAGTCATTAACACAGAGAGAGTCATTAACACAAAGAGACAGCCATTAACACAGAGAGTCATTAACACAGAGAGAGTCATTAACACAAAGAGACAGCCATTAACACAGAGAGAGTCATTAACACAAAGAGACAGCCATTAACACAGAGAGAGTCATTAACACAGAGAGAGTCATTAACACAAAGAGACAGCCATTAACACAGAGAGAGTCATTAACACAGAGAGAGAGCCATTAACACAGAGAGAGAGAGTCATTCACACAGACAGAGAGTCATTAACACAGAGTCATTAACACAGAGAGAGAGAGTCATTAACACAGAGAGAGAGTCATTAACAGATAGAGAAAGAGAGTCATTAACACAGAGAGAGAGAGAGAGTCATTAACACAGAGAGAGTCATTAACACAGAGAGAGAGAGTCATTAACAGGGAGAGAGAGTCATTAACACAGAGAGAGAGTCATTAACACAGAGAGAGTCATTAACACAGAGAGAGTTATTAACACATAGAGAGAGTCATTAACACACACAGAGAGAGTCATTAACAGAGAGAGAGAGTCATTAACACAGAGAGAGAGTCATTAACACAGAGAGAGAGTCATTAACACAGAGAGAGAGTCGTTAACACAGAGATAGAGTCATTAACACACAGAGAGAGAGTCATTAACACAGAGAGAGTCATTAACACAGAGAGAGAGTCATTAACACTGAGAGAGTCATTAACACAGAGAGAGTCATTAACACAGAGAGAGAGTCATTAACACAGAGAGAGTCATTAACACACAGAGAGTCATTAACACACAGAGAGAGTCATTAACACAGAGAGAGAGTCATTAACACAGAGAGAGTCATTAACACACAGAGAGTCATTCACACAGAGAGACAGTCATTAAAACAGAGAGAGTCATTAACACAGAGAGTCATTAACACAGAGAGAGAGTCATTAACACAGAGAGACAGTCATTAACACAGAGAGAGAGTCATTAACACAGAGAGTCATTAACACAGAGAGAGTCATTAACATAGAGAGAGAGTCATTAACACAGAGAGAGAGTCATTAACACAGAGAGAGAGAGTTGGCTGCATACGAGTAGATTCTGGCATACACACACACACACACACACACACACACACAGGCACATGGCTGCACCAACACATGCACACACACACAATGCACACCCACGCAAACAAACACACACTCATCTTCAGTCTTCTCCACTTTATCTCCACAATGACATCTCATCAGGCCCTTATTGAGTTCTGGGTTTTAGCTTTTAGTCACCACTGCTAAACATAGAGGCCAACATTATAGCACAGGAGGTTGGTGGCACCTTCATTGGGGAGGACGGGCTCGTGGTAACGACTGGAGCGGAATAGGTGGAATGGTGTCATATACATCAAACACATGATTCCATTCCATTCGCTCCGTTCCGGACATTGTTATGAGCCGTCCTCCCACATCCACTCCTTGGTTGTCCTGTGTGTTCACAGAGAGCACAGAAATGGTCCGTGTCCCGAACGGCACCCTATTCACTTCATGTTGCACTACTTTTGACCTGAGCACTACGGGCCCTGGTCTAACGTAGTGCACTATATGGGAAACAGTGTGCCATTTGGGAGGAAGACATGAGGATCTAACTGTGGAGAGGCCACCTGGCCTATGATCAAACTCTCTCCAGATCAGTTCATTAGATTAGGATACCAGGGGAGAGTGTGTGTGTGTGTGTGTGTGTGTGTGTCTGTGTGTGTATGTGTGTGTGTCTGTGTGTGTATGTATGTGTGTGTGTCTGTGTGTGTATGTGTGTCTGTGCGGGTGTGTGTGTATGTGTGTCTGTGCGGGTGTGTGTGTGTATGTGTGTGTCTGTGCGGGTGTGTGTGTGTGTATGTGTGTGTGTGGGTGTGTATGTGTGTCTGTGCGGGTGTGTGTGTATGTGTGTGTGTGTGTCTGTGTGTGTCTGTGTGTGTCTGTGCGGGTGTGTGTGTGTGTGTGTCTGTGTGTGTGGGTGTGTGTGTCTGTGTGTGTGGGTGTGTACTCCCTACAACTAGCTTCTACAACCAGCTCAGAGCTCACAGGGTGAAGCGGGGCGTCAGTAATAAGTGCTTATTGAGCCCCTGAGGGGTGTGTTGTATTGTGGCAGGGTAGAGGAGGGGCTTACAGATTACACAGTAGTGAGAGGAGAGAGATATAGACAATCCTCCTATTCCAATCTAGCACACAGCTACAGACAGACAGACAGACAGACAGACAGACAGACAGACAGACAGACAGGAGAGGAGACTGCTAGGAGAGGACAGAGGAATAGCCACGGACATGCACCAATCTAACCAATCAGACACTCTATCGGTCTGATCTACCTATCCATCCTCCAATCACAATAGAGAATGGGGCTTGGTGAGGTGGGGTTCAACCCTGTGAATCATTTGTGTGCAGAGGTTGCGCAATCATAGAATGTTTCGAAATATTTGTCTAGCACAGACATTCTTCTTTCTCATCAGGAACAGGGAATCATCTCAGCTCCATACATTCCACCTCCGCGACATTCGTAAAGTTTCAGCTTAATGAACCCCTTATATCTCAAGAGTAAGATAACCATGTCACCCCAAATAGGATATAGTGAACATGGACATGGATTTACTAAACTGAAGAGTGGTCTGACAACAGTAGAACTGGTATCAGTATTCACGCTGACTCACTGCAAACTGATCTCTTTCTGTCCCATTGTAGAGGTCTCTAGACATACTCTTTCTTCCTACCTATCTCACCCTCTCTCTCTCTCTCTCTCTCTCTCTCTCTCTCTCTCTCTCTCTCTCTCTCTCTCTCTCTCTCTCTCTTTCTCTGTCTCTCTCTGTCTCTGTCTCTGTCTCTCTCTCTCTCTCTCTGTATCTCTCTCTCTGTATCTCTCTCTCTGTATCTCTCTCTCTCTCTGTGTGTCTCTCTCTGTTTCTCTCTCTCTCTCCCTCTGTATCTCTCTCTCTCTCCCTCTGCAACTCTCTCTCTCTCCCACTTTATCTCTCTCTCTCTCCCTCTGTATCTCTCTCGCTCTCTCTCTCTCTCTCTTCTGCAGCCCCTACGGTGGTAGTGTAAGCATTGAGCTGTCACATCCAAGTGTTCACACACTGGGTTGGAGAGGGGAAAGAGGGAGAGAGGACGTCCATTTGATGGCCCAGAATTCCT
Organism: Coregonus clupeaformis; assembly: GCF_020615455.1. Classification (NCBI taxonomy): domain Eukaryota; kingdom Metazoa; phylum Chordata; class Actinopteri; order Salmoniformes; family Salmonidae; genus Coregonus; species Coregonus clupeaformis. The sequence continues at coordinate 63,924,580 of NC_059201.1, read as the reverse complement.
CAGCGGAGAGGCTGCCAAGGGGGACAATAGGCAGACTATCTGTGGCCGTGTCACTCCCCAAGCAGGACCACAGCTCTTGGCAGAAGTAATTTATTTTACCCAGAGAGAGACAGGGCGGAAGGGAGTTGGAGGGAGAAAGAGAGGGGGTGGGGGGGGGGTTACAGAGAGAGAGAGAGAGAGAGAGAGAGAGAGAGAGAGAGAGAGAGAGAGAGAGAGAGAGAGAGAGAGAGAGAGCGCGAGAACGAGAACGAGAGAGCGAGAGCGAGAGCGAGAGAGAGAGAGAGAGAGAGACATCACAGTCAAAGAAAGAGAGCGAGAGAGAGAAAAAGAAAGAGAAAGAAAGAGAGAGAGACTTGGCAACAGTACAGTTCTGGGGGAATTCTTCCCTCTCAGCAATACAGCATTGCAGGTCCCAATGGCACAATGCATTGACTCTGTACTAGACTCATTTCTAACATTCACTTTGATGACTGAGGCTGTATAGTGTATGTATGTGGGACTGAATGACACTTAATTAAATGAATTATACAGTAATACGTTACAGTAATAGTGGTTTTGGCCCCCTTTGGATGTCTTGATGTTGTGCAGACTATACTCTCTGTGGTCCCTCTCCCATTCCAATATACATGTTGACCTGGGGTTAAAAAGCAGTTTTCCGTTAGATAATCCAGTTTTCTGTAGTGGAGTATCACATCGGCAAGGCTGTATTAGTGAACCGCAAACGCCCCAATTCAATTACAACTTAATCCTCTCACCCAGTTCATTGGACGAGGACAAAAAATAGCTTTTGCTGTCTACCGTGTGTGTGTGTGTGCGCGCGCATGTTCGGGAGAGGCTGTTATTTACTGAGGCACTGCAGAGCCCATCTGAGAGCCACTTGTGATCTGATATAAAGGCAAAGCCTCTCCACCTCTCTCTCCAGTTCTCTCTCCACATCTCTCTCCACCTCTCTCCACCTCTCTCTCCACCTCTCTCCACCTCTGTCTCCACCTCTCTCTCCACCTCTCTCTCTACCTCTCTCTACCTCTCTCTCTACCTCTCTCTCTACCTCTCTCTCTACCTCTCTCCACCTCTGTCTCCACCTCTCTCTCCACCGCTCTCTCCACCTCTCTCTCCACCTCTCTCTCTACCTCTCTCCTACCTCTACCTCTCTCTCCACCTCTCTCTCTACCTCTCTCTACCTCTCTCTCCACCTCTCTCTCTCTCTCTCCAACTCTCTCTCTACCTCTCTCTCTACCTCTCTCTCTCTCCACCTCTCTTTCCACTTCTCTCTCTACCTCTCTCTCTCTCCACCTCTCTCTCTCTCCACCTCTCTTTCCACCTCTCTCAGCCCAGGACCAAAAGTTGCACCCCTGCACTTTCTTTTCTCATCGCCTGAATTCCGCTGAGAAGAACTATGACGTTGGTAATCAGGAGCTTCTTGCGGTCAAGATGGCGTTGCAGGAGTGGAGGCACTGGCTTGAAGGGGCAGATCACCCATTCTTAGTTTGGACCGACCATAAGAATATTGAATATTGAATATCTCTCTCTCTACCTCTGTCTCTACCTCTCTCTCCACCTCTCTCTCTACCTCTCTCCACCTCTCTCTCTACCTCTCTCTCTGTCACACCCTGATCTGTTTTACCTGTCTTGTGCTTGTCTCCACCCCCCACCAGGTGTCTCCCATCTCCCCTCATTATCCCCTTCGTATTTATACCAGTGTTTTCTGTTTGTCTGTTGCTAGTTCGTCTTGTCTCGTCAAGCCTACCAGCGTTTTTTTCCGTACTCCTGTTTTTCTAGTCCCTGTTTTGTAGTCCTCCCGGTTCCGACCATTTCTGCCTGCTCTGACCCTGAGCCCGCCTGCCATACCATTCTGCCTGCCCTGACCTCAAGCCTGCCTGCCGTCCTGTACCTATCTGACACTGACCTGGTTTTACGAACTTCTGCCTGTCCTCGACCTGCCTCTTGCCTGCCCCTTGTCTATTAATAAATATCAGAGACTCAAACCATCTGCCTCCTGTGTCTGCATCTGGGTCTCATCCTGTGTTGTTATAGTACGAACTGGCCCTGACTAACCCAGCAGACCCGGACCAGCTCCGCAACACTGTCTCCCTGCATGGAGCCACCATTGGAAGACATGAGGAGCTATTTCAGAACCTTACGGAAGGACTCCATACTTTGGCGGAACGTCATGACCAGGGTTTCAAATCATTACTGGAGCAATTCTGTGGACTATCTAGCAGGCAGCATGCCACAACGGAAACCTCCCGGATGCTCAGTAATCCCCTTACCAGTGGGGATTTTGTTCAGCCTGCCCCGGCTTCCCGAGAACCCCGCTTACCTCCTCCGGAGCGCTATGCTGGGGATCCTGGAACCTGCCAGGCGTTTCTCTCCCAGCGCTCCCTAATCTTTGAGCTGCAGCCCTCTTCGTTTCCTTCGCATCATTAGAAGATAGCGTATCTCATAACGCTGATGTCTGGAAGGGCGCTCACCTGGGCTATGGCGGTTTGGGAGCAACAATCCGCCATTAGCCTTCATCTGGAGGATTTCGTGGAGGAGGTGAGGAAGGTGTTCGAATCTCCGGTCCGGGAGAGAGGCGGCCCGAAAGCTACTTGTACTACGTCAAGACTCCCGTAGTGTGGCAGTCTATGCGGTAGACTTTCGCACGTTGGCCGCCGAGAGTGCCTGGAACCCGAAGTCCCTGTTCGACACCTTCCTCCTGGTTTATCAGAAGAGATCAAAGACAAGCTTGCAGCCCGGGAGTTACCCTTAGACCTCAACTCCCTCATAGCCTTAACCATAAGGATTGATGGGCTCCTACGGGAACGCAGGAGGGAGAGGAGGTCTGTTCTCGGCCACACTCGCTCGTCCACGGCTGCTTTCTCGCCTCCGAAGAACCCTGGAAGTCCCCGACTCCTGCATGCTAAGGAACGATTATGCAGGCTGAGCTCCAACAGTTGTCTGTATTGTGGTGCTACAGGGCATTACATATCCACCTGTCCAGTAAATGACCAGGCTCATCAGTAGGTACGAGTACGCTGGTACTCCTGGAGGACCTCCTGGAGGTTTTCAGCAAGGCTCGCACCACCTCCCTTCCTCCGCATCGTCCCTACGATTGCGCTATTGACCTCCTCTCGGGCACCACACCGCCTCGTGGGCGGCTATATCCCCTGTCTGGCCCTGAGACCAAGGCCATGGAGGAGTACATTGAGGACTCTCTGGCCGCTGGGAGCATTCGTCCTCCCCCCCCTGCCGGCGCAGGTTTCTTCTTTGTGGAAAAGGGTTAGGTTTAGGACAAGACTACCGGGCCTCAATGACATCACTGTAAATAATCGTTACCCTCTACCACTGCTCTTCTCGGCTTTCGAGCCTCTCCAGGGGGCAACCATCTTTTCTAAGTTGGACCTTCGGAACGCCTACCACCTAGTTCGGATACGGGAAGGAGACGAGTGGAAGACAGCCTTCAACACGGCTAACGGACACTACGAGTACCCTGGTTACTGTTCTAAATTTAAAGTGTTTACGGTATTCATATTAGTGTGTGTGCCTGTGCCAGTGTGTGTGTATGTGTCTGTGTGTATGTGTGTGTGTGTGTCTGAGAAACTGAGGTCTTTCATCTCCTCCTCCATGACTCAACCACCACCAAAAGCCTTTTCCCAGGGGTCGACGCCCTCCGTGTGTCCTGCACAGCATTACCAATAATCTCATTCACCTCCGGATTACCCATAATCTTATTCACCTCCGGCCGCCCTCCAGCCCGATGAGAAGAAACACTTTTTTCATTAAGTGGGAAAAGATGTGGCCAATTCACTTCTGTAGAGCCCCCTGTTGACCCGCATGGGTGCCAGTTGACAGGTTTATGAGTGTAACAGTGTGTAACTGTACAAGGGTTTAGCTGACCGGAGCCACAATGGATGAAAGCAGTGCAGAGCAGAGGCGGCACGGCGATGGTGGTTAACAATCTGATACTTTAGCTACAGTAGTGCAGCAGGACGGTGGGGAGTTCTGTGGAGAACATTCTGAATAGGTTTAGAATTGCATTCTACATGGAAGACTGATAGTGGACAAGGCGGAAATATACTGAACAAAAATATAAACGCAGGCCTCCCGAGTGGCGCAGCGGTCCAAGGCACCGGGTTCAATCCCAGGCTGTGTCACAACCGGCCGTGACCGGGAGTCCCACAGGGCAGCGCACAATTGGCCCAGCGTTGTCCGGGTTAGGGGAGGGTTTTGCCAGGTGCGCTTTACTTGGCGGGCCGGGTGCCTGCAGGCTGACTTCGGTCATCAGTTGAACAGTGTTTCTGCCGACACATTGGTGCGGATGGCTTCCGGGTTAAGTGGGCAGGAGTTAAGGAGCGCGGTTTGGCGGGTTATGTTTTGGAGGACGCATGACTCGACCCTCGTCTCTCCCGAGCACGTTGGGGAGTTGCAGCGATGTCCATATAAGGAAATCAGTCAATTGAAATACATTCGTTACCCCCTAATCTATGGGTTTCACATGGCAATACAGATATGCATCTGTTGGTCACAGATACCCCCCCAAAAAAGGTAAGGTAGGGGCGTGGATCAGAAAACCAGTCAATATCTGGTGTGACCACCATTTGCCTCATGCAGCGTGACACATCTCCTTCGCATAGAGTTGATCAGGCTGCTGATTGTGGCCTGTGGAATGTTGTCCCATTCCTCTTCAATGACTGTGCGAAGTTGCTGGATATTGGCGGGAACTGGAGCACGCTGTCGTACACGTCGATCGCCCCCACAACGCCATACACGTGGTCTGCGGTTGTGAGGCCGGTTGGACGTACTGCCAAATTCTCTAAAACGACGTTGAAGGTGGCTTATGGTAGAGAGATGAATATTAAATTGTCTGGCAACAGCTCTAGTGGACATTGTGTTGTGTGACAAAACTGTGTTGTGTGACAAAACTGCACATTTTAGAGTGGCCTTTTATTGTCCCTGGCACAAGGTGTAATGATCATGCTGTTTAATCAGCTTCTTGATATGCCACAATTGTCAGGTGGATGGATTATTTTAGGCAAAGGAGAAATGCTCACTAACATGGATGTAAACAAATTTGTGCCAAACATTTTAGAGAAATAAGCTATTTGTGCGTATGGAATATTTCTGGGATCTTTTTATTTCAGCTCATGAAACATGGGAACAACACTTTACATGTTGCGTTTATATTTTTGTTCAGTGTACATTGAAATAGGGATACTGTAGTCCTATTATAGGATGTGTTGACTCAAGTGTGTGAGTGCTGGACTGGAACAAATCCCTGCACCCCCCTGACCTCCACATTACCCACCCTTGTAATATAGCAATTATCAGGGTTACCCCATACTATGAAGGGTCAAGCCTGTTTTAACGCCCTTGTCAACAGTCGTTTTCTGAACCTACTGGAGGTAACATACTACTACATACTACTATGACTACTGGAGAATACATAAACATACTGTATGACTACTGGAGGTTAGATACATACTGTGTTACTACTGGAGGTTACATACATACTGTGTTACTACTGGAGGTTACATACATACTGTAGGACTACTGGAGGTTACATACATACTGTAGGACTACTGGAGGTTACATACATACTGTGTGACTACTGGAGGTTACATACACACTGTGTTACTACTGGAGGTTACATACATACTATGTGACTACTGGAGGTTACATACATACTGTGTGACTACTGGAGGTTACATACATACTGTATCCTCCATTGCCCACCTCAGTTCTATGAGTTGGTTGTAGCTGAATATGTCTGCCTGTGACCATGCTTAGAGAACATACGTCAACAAGCTCTCACAGTCTCACGTCAGAATTAGACGTTCATCCATGTTTCTCAAATGTCAAATTTCAAAGTTGTTCAAAACGTTACATTTCAAAGTTGTTTAAGGTTAAGTTTAGGCATTAACTCCAAATTTTTAAGGTTAGGGTTAAGTTTAGACATTAACTTAGAAATTGTAAGGTTAGGCATTAACTACGAATGGTTAAGGTAAGCATCTGCCTCTGGTGCCAAAGGTTGCATGTTCAAATCTAGCAATAGAAAGTTGTTTTTGAGATTTTTGTTTAAGCATCTGCCTCTGATGCCAAAGGTTGCATGTTCGAATCCAGCGATAGAAAGTTGTCCAAAACACCAGAGGCAGATGCTTACGCCCATCCACCATCCCTGTCCACAACACACTAGCAAAACCAAAACCTACTTGAAGGTAACAGCCCTCACTGTTGCCCCTAGTGGCCGGTTTCCACGTCATCTCCCGACGTCCTCAGACATGGATGGACGTTGAATAATGACTTGTATCACGGGTGACCTGGTAGCATACGCTGCTAACAGAACCAATAAAACCTTGGTAAATATTTAGTCGCTTTAGTTGGTTTTTGTCCACTGACTAAATATGTGAGCTACAAGCATCCGTGACAGGTTTTAGCTAATCTCATCCTTACTGGTCTCTCTATCTACCAGGACAAAGCCTGCCTATCTAACTGCCATCTCACCTCCATCATCATTACTGGTCTCTCTATCTACCAGGACAAAGCCTGCCTTTCTAACTGCCATCTCAACACCTTCATCATTACTGGTCTCTCTATCTACCAGGACAAAGCCTGCCTATCTAACTGCCATCTCACCTCCATCATCATTACTGGTCTCTCTATCTACCAGGACAAAGCCTGCCTTTCTAACTGCCATCTCAACACCTTCATCATTACTGGTCTCTCTATCTACCAGGACAAAGCCTGCCTGTCTAACTGCCATCTCAACACCCTCATCATTACTGGTCTCTCTATCTACCAGGACAAAGCCTGCCTTTCTAACTGCCATCTCAACACCTTCATCATTACTGGTCTCTCTATCTACCAGGACAAAGCCTGCCTGTCTAACTGCCATCTCACCTCCCTCATCATTACTGGTCTCTCTATCTACCAGGACAAAGCCTGCCTGTCTAACTGCCATCTCACCTCCCTCATCATCATCTCTTTAAATCCTCCCTCACAGAGCTAGGGACTGCTGCTGACAGAAAAACAAGCCTACTCCGGCTCTCTTCAAATCCATGAAGGTCCAAAGTGACCCTATACTGTAACGGCTCTCTTCAAATACATGAAGGTCCAAAGTGACCCTATACTGTAACGGCTCTCTTCATATACATAAAGGTCCAAAGTGACCCTATACTGTAACGGCTCTCTTCAAATACATGAAGGTCCAAAGTGACCCTATACTGCAACGGCTCTCTTCAAATACATGAAGGTCCAAAGTGACCCTATACTGCAACGGCTCTCTTCAAATACATGAAGGTCCAAAGTGACCCTATACTGCAACGGCTCTCTTCATATACATGAAGGTCCAAAGTGACCCTATACTGCAACGGCTCTCTTCATATACATAAAGGTCCAAAGTGACCCTATACTGTAACGGCTCTCTTCAAATACATGAAGGTCCAAAGTGACCCTATACTGCAACGGCTCTCTTCAAATACATGAAGGTCCAAAGTGACCCTATACTGCAACGGCTCTCTTCAAATACATGAAGGTCCAAAGTGACCCTATACTGCAACGGCTCTCTTCAAATACATAAAGGTCCAAAGTGACCCTATACTGCAATAGTAAGACTACTAGTCTGGAGCTGTGTGGATTTGTAACAGTTGTAGTTGTGGCTTGGATATTCTCAACACAGAGACCTGTTGAAGTGATTGAGAGCCAGAGTCAGGAAATGTCATTGCCATCCATCATAGTTGTTAGGATCTGTCTTGGTATTGCACAAGGTATGAAAGCAGTCAATTATACCACACATGCAATACGGAGATAACATTTGACAAATGCGATCATAAAGTTAGAATACATAACAGAACAAAGTACGTTATGAATGTTCTAAGAATCATTGCTATTGGGGATGTGTGAAGCCTAACTGCCATCTCAACACCCTCATCATCATCTCTTTAAGTCCTCCCTCACAGAGCTAGGGACTGCTGCTGACAGAGAAACAAACCTACTCACACTCTCTTCAAATACATGATAGTCCAATGTGACCCTATACTGTAGTGTTGGAGCTGTGTGAAGAGCTTTTGCAGATGCAGCTGTGGCTCTGTTTGGCCGTTCTCGATGCAGTTGGACCTGTTGCTGTAGGATTCCGAGCCGGAGTCAGAAAACACCATTGCCATACAGTTGATAAGACAAACACAACCATAAAGGTAAGAACAGATAACCGATACTACAGTACACTCGGAAACAATGTCCTAATTTCCATTAGAAAGAGATTTAAGTGTGTCAAATGTGGGCCCCAAAACTCTTCCAGACAGAGACACAGAAGTAAACAGAGACAGGGTTAGAGTGTAGTGGCCCCCCATTACTTTGTAATGATTGGATGCCTCCTCCACCCACTCTGTGGCAGGCGCCCAGGTATGCCTAAAATAATTCCTTCTCATTTGAGCAGCACGTCTAAAGTCAGCCAGGTTCCTGCCATTGATTGTGGAGGGCCAGGTCCCTGGTGCCACACCTTATCCATCATGTTCACAGTCTGCCTCCTCCCTCCCTCCTCCCTCCCTCCTCCCTCCCTCCTCCCTCCCACCCTCTTTCTTCTTCTTCTCCTCCCTCTCTCTCTCTCTCTCTCTCTCTCTCTCTCTCTCTCTCTCTCTCTCTATCTCTCCTACCATTCCTCTTTCATTACCTCCCCCCTCCCTTCCCTTCCCTTCCCCTCCCTCCCTCCCTCCCTCCCTCCCTCCCTCCCTCCCTCCCTCCCTCCCTCCCTCCCTCCCTCCCTCCCTCCCTCCCTCCCTCCCTCTTTATTCACCTCCCCCTCCCTCCCTTCCTCCCTCCCTCTCTCTTCACCTCCACCTCCCTCTCTCCCCCCTGGCCTCGACCATGCATCTTGCTCTCATACCTAACCAGTCACCAACAATTACCAGCTCAACGCAAGCACACACACACACACACACACACACACACAAAACTATCCTCTCTCCCCACACACACACACCACTATTCAGTAGCATTAGCCCTCCTCATCGCCCCAATAATTTCTCAGCGGGCGGTGGGACGATACCTGCCATCGCCGACACAGGTGGGGGGGTCATTTGTATAGCGGAAGGGGGTCATGGGTGGAGGAGAGTGAGGCGAAGGGTGCGATGAGGGTTTAATGACTCGTCCCAGCCAATTTTCAGCCCATGGCTTCTCTTTGTGGGAAAATTAGGTTTGTAGTTAATGTAGCAGGGAGGGAGGGAGGCAGGGAGGGGGGGTGCTGGGGCTTTCTCTGATCCTGGGGGTGGAGGAAAGGAGGGAGGGAGAGAAAGAGAGGGAGGGAAAGAGAAAGAAAGGGAGAGAGAGAGAGAGAGAGAGAGAGAGACGAGAGAGAGAGAGCGAGAGAGAGAGAGACCATTAAGGAAGAGGGTTCTAGAACCTATATGCCCAAGCTTCAATATTTCTATTATCGTCACACAGCCTTCATCTACACCAGGACACGTCTGGGGAAATGCTTTAATGCAGGAAGAGTCAGAGAAGATGTGTGTGAGAGAGAGAGAGAACAAACACACACACAACAACAAACAAGCACACACACCCACACCCACACACACACACACATACACACATAAACATATGCACATATACAAGCACAAAGGCATACACACACAAACACAAGCACACATACACAAAAACACACATACACTCTCCCTATCTCTCCCTCCCTCTCCCACCATCCCTCCATCCCTCCATCCCTCCATCCCTCCATCCCTCCATCCCTCCTCCCCCTCCATCCCTCCATCCCTCCATCCCTCCATCCCTCCATCCCTCCATCCCTCCATCCCTCCATCCCTCCACCCCTCCATCCCTCCATCCCTCCATCCCTCCATCCCTCCATCCCTCCATCCCTCCATCCCTACATCCCTCCATCCCTCCATCCCTCCATCCCTCCATCCCTCCTCCCCCTCCTCTTTCCTTCATGTTGTTAATTTGTTTCAGCGTCCCCATCTTTCATTGCTGCAATCAATAACCATTTGACTGTGTGCCGATGTAAATAGCCCAAATCTGACATTTAGAGGATATAAAACAACGGGCTCTCGATATAATCACAGCAATGGGAATCAAATGCTCACCGCAATCCATAACCTTAATACAAAATGCCCTACTTTAGAAGTATGAACAGGGAAGGGAAGACCAGTGGGGAGTATGGCAGTGTAACAGCCAATGAGAAGACCAGTGGGGAGTATGGCAGTGTAACAGCCAATGAGAAGACCAGTGGGGAGTATGGCAGTATAACAGCCAATGAGAAGACCAGTGGGGAGTATGGCAGTGTAACAGCCAATGAGAAGACCAGTGGGGAGTATGGCAGTATAACAGCCAATGAGAAGACCAGTGGGGAGTATGGCAGTGTAACAGCCAATGAGACGACCAGTAGGGAGTATGGCAGTATAACAGCCAATGAGAAGACCAGTAGGGAGAATGGCAGTATAACAGCCAATGAGAAGACCAGTGGGGAGTATGGCAATATAACAGCCAATGAGACGACCAGTAGGGAGAATGGCAGTATAACAGCCAATGAGAAGACCAGTGGGGAGTAATGCTGTATAACAGCCAATGAGAAGACCAGCAGGGAGTATGGCAGTATAACAGCCAATGAGAAGACCAGTAGGGAGTATGGCAGTATAACAGACAATGAGAAGACCAGTATGGAGTATGGCAGTATAACAGCCAATGAGGAGACCAGTGAGGAGTATTGCAGTATAACAGCCAATGAGAAGACCAGTGGGGAGTTTGGCAGTTTGTGTGTTGACATGTCAGTGTTTGTTTTCTCTGTGCGGGTCACATCTGTCTATAAATGTGTGTTGTAAACGATTTTGTGTAGGAGTCTGTTTGCATGGTTTTGTTAACATGTATCTCAGAGTATTATGTGCATTATGCATGCATGTGTGTGTGTGTGTGCATGTGCATATATACGTACTTGCACGTGTGTATGAGAGAGTTTGTGTGAGTGAGTCAGCTGCTTGCCCCAGTGATGATGGTACTACTATTGGTCCTGTGCCCCTCTCTCCATCTGGTCTGACCCTGGTAGTGATGATGGTACTGCTATTGGTCCTGTGCCCCTCTCTCCATCTGGTCTGACCTTGGTAGTGATGATGGTACTACTATTGGTCCTGTGCCCCTCTCTCCATCTGGTCTGACCCTGATAGTGATGATGGTACTACTATTGGTCCTGTGTCCCTCTCTCTATCTGGTCTGACCCTGGTAGTGATGATGGTACTGCTATTGGTCCTGTGCCCCTCTCTCCATCTGGTCTGACCCTGGTAGTGATGATGGTACTACTATTGGTCCTCTGCCCCTCCCCCTCGATCTGACCCAGGCCTATCGCTCCACTAATGCCAGTTGACACTGCCAGACCTCAGACCCCTCAGCCCTTTCCTCCACACGCTATAGTCCCCAACCAGCCCCCACAGGCCCTCAATGTGATACCCTGACCCAGCTACTGCGCCTCCCTGGGGGGGATAGGATGGAGGCTCTAACCCCTGTCAGACTACCATGACCCACTATGATTCACCACATGCACACATATCCCAGGGAGGCGCTTGTGTGTAGATTGCTGAGGATATATATTGTTTTACATCCATTTTAGAATAAGGCTGTAACATAACAAAATGTGGAAAAAGTCAAGGGGTCTGAATACTTTCCGAAGGCACTGTACGTCAATCTGCATCAAGCAAATCAAACATTGCTTTGAATCTCAGTTGAGTCTGCTGAAGATCCGAGACGAACTCGAGTGGAAAAAAGGGTAAAGAGTTTTTAGTGTAAGGGTTGAGCTTTGATCAGCTGTGTGCCCGTCCATTCAACACAGCAGCTAAGAAGACATAGAGGGAGAGAGGGAGGGAGGGAGGGAGGGAGGGAGGGAGTGAGGGAGGGAGGGAGGGAGGGAGGGAGGGAGGGAGGGAGAGAGAAAGAAAGAAAGAAAGAAAGAAAGAAAGAAAGAAAGAAAGAAAGAAAGAAAGAAAGAAAGAAAGAAAGAAAGAAAGAAAGAAAGAAAGAAAGAAAGAAAGAAAGAAAGAAAGAAAGAAAGAAAGAAAGAAAGGAGGGAGGCTGTGTGTGTGTGTGTGTGCACGTATACAGTGTGTTGTGTGTTTCTCTATCCATGTGTGTCTGTACTCTGCTCACACTATTAAATCAACTAGCATATTTGAATGCCTACAGGAGCAGTGCTGTTGTGTTTTTGAGTCAGCACTCTCTGTTGTTAATCTGTCCCTCTATCATCTCTGTTCTTCCCTGTCCTTTATGAAGTCCACTGTGTCCACTCTGTCCAGGTACCAACAGACCAACCCTGACATTTCTGCCTGGCCTCCGCTGGCCGCCACACGATCCATAATTATGAAATTAAATGAATTAGCGTCTGGCGGTGGTGGCAGCGTCCTAACAGAGTAATGGTTATTGAGAGCTGGGTAATATTGAACTCAATGGTTTGTGAGTAATGCTTCCGTCAGGAAAGGCCTTCGTCTCCTCCTCCTCCAAGGGTGCATCCCAAACGACACCCTATTTCCTATTTCGTGCACTAGGGCTCATACGGCTCTGGTCAAAAGTAGTAACCTATATAGGGAATAGGGTGCTATTTAATGCCGGGGACATTAAAGAGCGGACCCCTGTGATGTAGCGGTGTCCTGCTGTATACTGATGGGAGGTGTGTGTGTGTGTGTGTGTGTGTGTGTGTGTGTGTGTGTTAGAGCTGGCCGAGCTACACCACAGCAGACAGGGAGGTGCCTCTGGGAAAACTAAACAAATATTAGGATAAAAATGATTTGGTCTCACAATGTTACACTAAATTCACCCAGCTAGCGCATAACGTTCTGAGAACCATATGTTTCTTAGAGCTTGGTGAGAGCGTTGTTGTCCTATGATTCTTTTGCATACAACATTCCCACAACTTCCTGGGAATGTTGCAGGATAGTTGCTTGGCTTTGGAACATTCTCTTCACATTTAAGGAACTTTACCAAAAATCAAAATTTTCTTGGTATATCAATAATTTAACAGAACATTTACTAAAACATGGTTACATTTAATTTAAATTTTGGTAATGTTTTAGGAATGTTCTCCAACTGGTTTGACAATGGAAATGTTCTCAAATAGTTCCGAAAACGTTAAGAAACATTCCTATGTGGGAATTTCAGTACTTCAGCATAACGTTTCCTACAGGTTTACTCATGGTTCTATTTAAAGTCATGTTGTCAAATTGTTCTGAGAATGTTAAGAAAACTTTCCATGAAAACCACAAGAAACCTCAGAGAACATATATATTCCATTCTCAGCATCAACAAAACGCTCTCTATGCTCTATCTTGTGTGTTCAGGTGTGTTGGCCATGCCCACTAATTGGCCACACCTGATCTTAATGAGTGCTTGTTTCCATTGAAATGGGGTCCGTTTGAATAGACCCAAATTAACAGCTTTCTATGGGTAAAAACACATAGCATGCTGGCTCTATACTGGTGGCGCACAGAAGATCATAGGTTTGAATCTCACTGATGCTGTGTCACAATACATGTGTTTGCATGAATAATGCCTAAGGAACTGAATTTCCATGTGTCATATCTGTACTTTGGAGTAAAAAAAAAGTTAACCTTAAATAAGATAAACGTCTTATTGAAACTTTTAAGGAAGTTATTCAAAAACTTCCAAATACCTCCAAAAATGGCTGATAAACGCCTAAATTGGAACACAGTGGCTGTACAGTAACATTCTATACATGACGTGAGAGCTCTGGCTCTACTATTCACAGCACCGTATGAGTTGTGACTGAGAGCTGGTCTGAACTTAATACGTTTCCCCCATCCCTCCCTCTAATTGGACTACTTTTGCATTTTTTTGTTTGTTTTCTGAGTGAGGGAAATGCTGTAAATTAAGAGGACTCTATGTATTTTTGAAAAGATGAGACGTTGAGGATTATAATAAATACAGCTTTGATGTCATACAAGCAAGTCAAACACCCGGGACTCCAAATGCCCACTTCACATTTCCATATCATAAAACTCATGTCATATACAGTGTCAACGTTTATGATCACTAGGTTTGATGTAGAGTTACAAGATGACATGGTGTCATACCCTGGGTTGTTCTGTGATGAAAATTCGTCGCGGCACACACATCTGAATGCACTCATGACTCCTTTCAATGCACACCAGAATTATCATCTGTTTCCCTGAATTGCAATGTGAAAGACTGAAACTGTAATATCGTATTTTATAACTTAGCTAGTCATGTTGGCAATAGAACAGGCTTTCAAATGATGCCCACCTGACCCAGATTGGGATTTATAATGGACTGTTTTTGGAATGTGTAAACAACTACAGTAATTGTGTAAAGGCGGGATGCAGGGTTGTGTTCCAAACAAAACAACTACAGTAATTGTGTAAAGGCGGGGATGCAGGGTTGTGTTCCAAACAAAACAACTACAAATGTGCTGCTGTAGTTCCTCAACGACACAGCTAGGAGAGCTCAAAAAAGCACCTTATAGTTGAAAACTCTTCTTTGAGTCATAAAAGTGCAGTGAATGACTTAGGAACTGAGCACACTTTGGAGAGGTGTGTGGCCCCTTGGAGACACCAGTAAGTCCTCTCACTCAAACACTTGTAAAAAAAGAACCTATAAATAACCTATAATTTCCATTCTCAGAGTGTTGATAAAACCTCCCAGGAAAACCTCCAAGGAACCAGAGTAAAAGA